>NC_053501.1:117940239-118130340 GCF_905171775.1 Rana temporaria
GGATTACGGGACAACGCCGGCCAAACCCCCCCCCCCCGTCCAGAGAGAGAGAGTCTCTGCCGAGTCCTATCAAGAGGGCGACACCATCATTCAGAGGATGAAAAATCCGTTGTCACTGCCCCGCCCCTAACCTTTTCTTTAATCCCGCCCCCTCCCTTCTGTAATCCCCACCCCTCCATTCTGTAATCTCTACTGCTCCCTTGCCCTCCATTCTGTAATCTCTACTGCTCCCTCCCCCCTCCATTCTGTAATCCCTACTGCTCCTCCCACCTCCATTCTGTATTCTCTATTGCTCCTCCCCCTCCATTCTGTATTCGCTATTGCTCCTCCCCCTCCATTCTGTAATCCCTACTCCCTCCCCCTCCATTCTGTAATACCTTCTGCTCCTTCCCCCCCATTCTGTAATCCCTCCCCCTCCATTCTGTAATCCCTCCCCCTCCATTCTGTAATGCCTCCTGCTCCCTCCCCCTCCATTCTGTAATCCCTCCCCTTCCATTCTGTATTCCCTCCCCCTCCATTCTGTATTCCCTCCCCCTCCATTCTGTAATTCCTCCTCCTCCCCCCCCCCTTCCTTCAGTAATCCCTACTGCTCCCTCCCCCTCCATTCTGTAATCCCTACTGCTCCTCCCCCCTCCATTCTGTAATCTCTATTGCTCCTCCCCCTCCATTCTGTAATCCATACTCCCTCCCCCTCCATTCTGTAATACCTCCTGCTCCCTCCCCCCCCATTATGTATTCCCTCCCCCTCCATTCTGTAATTCCTCCTCCTCCCTTCCCCTCCATTCTGTAATTCCTCCCATTCCATTCTGTAATGCCTCCTGCTCCCTCCCCTCCATTCTGTATTCCCTCCCCCTCCATTCTGTAATTCCTCCTCCTCCCGCCCCCCTCCCTTCTGTAATCCCTACTGCCCCCCCACCCCTCCATTCTGTAATGCCTCCTGCTCCCTCCCCCTCCATTCTGTAATTCCTCCTCCTCCATTCTGTATTCCTCCCCCTCCATTCTGTAATCCCTCCCCCTCCATTCTGTAATGCCTCCTTCTCCCTCCCCCTCCATTCTGTAATACCTCCTCCTCCCTCCCCCTGAATTCTGTAATCCCTCCCCCTCCATTCTGTAATGCCTCCTTCTCCCTCCCCCTCCATTCTGTAATACCTCCTCCTCCCTCCCCCTGAATTCTGTAATCCCTCCCCCTCCATTCTGTATTCCCTCCCCCTCTATTCTGTAATTCCTCCTCCTCCCCACTCCATTCTGTAATTCTTCCTCCTCCCCACTCCATTCTGTAATTCCTCCTCCTCCCCACTCCATTCTGTAATTCCTCCTCCTCCCCACTCCATTCTGTAATTCCTCCTCCTCCCCACTCCATTCTATAATCCCTCCTCCTCCCTCCCCCTCTATTCTGTAATCCCTCCTCCTCCCTCCCCCTTTCTGTAGTCTCTACCGCCACTCTACCCTTCCCTTCTGTAATCCTGCCTGCTCCGCCCCTCAAATTCTTCTAGCTCCTCCCTCTCCTTTCTGAATTCCCGCCCACTGCAAGTCTGATTTCAGTTTGCTTTTGTTTCTTATATTGAACAATAATAATGAAAACATTATTCAATAAATAAATAAAAAAGGGGAGGGGGGGGCGGGAGAAGAAAAAAGGAAGGTACATGGAGATGAGGGCGCGGTGGCCGCCATGATTTATAGAGATTTGTCGCCTCTATGAGTTCACCCTTCAGCACCCCCCCCCCCACATCCATGGGTCCGCGCCCTCCGGTTTATGGGACGTCCAATCGGAAGGCGATCACCCAGGACGGGGTTAAGGAGGGGGCTGGGATGGCAGAAGCAAACGTTCCATTATTGCCATTTCCTAATGCGGGGTCACCGGGGTGACGGCGGCGATCATTTAATGGCAGAGCCGGCGTCATAGCCGGGCATCAGTCCGGAGATATTTCCAGGGCTCAGCCGTCACATGGGGGGGAGGGGTGCTAATTAACTGCGCCATCGAATGCTTCATTCCGATCGAATTTTTCATGATTTAAAGGAAAATTCCACTTTATATCCCGGACAGTAAAATTTATCATCTGTAATTACTAATAATTGTCGTCTACATCTCTCTGCGGAGTGTGAGCTCAGGAGGCCTCCATATGTACAATATTCTCCAACTATAGGAGTGTGTGGGAGGGGCCAGAGACACCTGCCGTATGTGGGAGGGGCCAGAGACACCTGCCGTATGTGGGAGGGGCCAGAGATACCTTCCCTGTGTGGGAGGGGCCAGAGACACCTGCCATGTGTGGGAGGGGCCAGAGACACCTGCCCTGTGTGGGAAGGGCCAGAGACACCTGCCGTATGTGGGAGGGGCCAGAGACACCTGCCATATGTGGGAGGGGCCAGAGACACCTGCCGTATGTGGGAGGGGCCAGAGACACCTGCCGTATGTGGGAGGGGCCAGAGACACCTGCCATATGTGGGAGGGGCCAGATACACCTGCCATATGTGGGAGGGGCCAGAGACACCTGCCATATGTGGGAGGGGCCAGAGACACCTGCCGTATGTGGGAGGGGCCAGAGAAACCTGCCATATGTGGGAGGGGCCAGAGACCTGTAGTACTTGGGAGGGGACAGGGACACCTGCTGTTTGTGGAAGGGGCCAGAGACACCTGTAGTACTTGGGAGGGGACAGGGACACCTGCTGTTTGTGGAAGGGGCCAGAGACACCTGTAGTACTTGGGAGGGGCCAGGGACACCTGCCGTATGTGGGAGGGTCCAGAGACACCTGCCGTATGTGGGAGGGTCCAGAGACACCTGCCATATGTGGGAGGGGACAGGGACACCTGCCATATGTGGGAGGGGACAGGGACACCTGCCATATGTGGGAGGGGACAGGGACACCTGCCGTATGTGGGAGGGGACAGGGACACCTGCCGTATGTGGGAGGGGACAGGGACACCTGCCGTATGTGGGAGGGTCCAGAGACACCTGCCGTATGTGGGAGGGTCCAGAGACACCTGCCGTATGTGGGAGGGTCCATAGACACCTGCCGTATGTGGGAGGGTCCAGAGACACCTGCCATATGTGGGAGGGTCCAGAGACACCTGTCGTATGTCGGAGGGGCCAGAGACACCTGTCGTATGTCGGAGGGGCCAGAGACACCTGTCGTATGTCGGAGGGGCCAGAGACACCTGCCGTATGTGGGAGGGGCCAGAGACACCTGACGTATGTGGGAGGGGCCAGAGACACCTGTAGTACTTGGGAGGGGACAGGGACACCTGCTGTTTGTGGAAGGGGCCAGAGACACCTGTAGTACTTGGGAGGGGACAGGGACACCTGCCGTATGTGGGAGGGTCCAGAGACACCTGCCGTATGTGGGAGGGTCCAGAGACACCTGCCATATGTGGGAGGGTCCAGAGACACCTGCCATATGTGGGAGGGGACAGGGACACCTGCCATATGTGGGAGGGGACAGGGACACCTGCCATATGTGGGAGGGGACAGGGACACCTGCCGTATGTGGGAGGGGACAGGGACACCTGCCGTATGTGGGAGGGGACAGGGACACCTGCCGTATGTGGGAGGGGACAGGGACACCTGCCGTATGTGGGAGGGTCCAGAGACACCTGCCGTATGTGGGAGGGTCCAGAGACACCTGCCGTATGTGGGAGGGTCCATAGACACCTGCCGTATGTGGGAGGGTCCAGAGACACCTGCCATATGTGGGAGGGTCCAGAGACACCTGTCGTATGTCGGAGGGGCCAGAGACACCTGTCGTATGTCGGAGGGGCCAGAGACACCTGTCGTATGTCGGAGGGGCCAGAGACACCTGCCGTATGTGGGAGGGGCCAGAGACACCTGACGTATGTGGGAGGGGCCAGAGACACCTGTCGTATGTGCGAGGGTCCAGAGACACCTGCCGTATGTGGGAGGGGCCAGAGACACCTGCCGTATGTGGGAGGGGCCAGAGACACCTGCCGTATGTCGGAGGGGCCAGAGACACCTGCCGTATGTTGGAGGGGCCAGAGACACCTGCCGTATGTCGGAGGGGCCAGAGACACCTTCCGTATGTGGGAGGGGCCAGAGACACCTGCCGTATGTGGGAGGGGCCAGAGACACCTGCCGTATGTCGGAGGGTCCAGAGACACCTGTCGTATGTGCGAGGGGCCAGAGAGACACCTGCCGTATGTCGGAGGGGCCAGAGACACCCGTCGTATGTGGGAGGGTCCAGAGACACCCGTCGTATGTGGGAGGGTCCAGAGACACCTGTCGTATGTGGGAGGGGCCAGAGACACCTGTCGTATATGGGAGGGTCCAGAGACACATGTATGTGGGAGGGGCCACAGACATCGCTTTTTTTTTAGTAACAGTGGTGTCAACACTTGGTCTCTGTGCTTCTCTATGCATTCATGGCTGGTGGGAGGGGTTGGCAGGGGGCTGCACAGCTTCCTGATTACAGCACAGCCCCCGCCCTCCGTACTCCTCTCAAGAGCCCTCAGTCCTAATGCAAGCAGTGGGAGGAGTTATGCAAATATCAAAATGCCTTAATGGGAAGGTGCAGGAGTGGGCGTTCCTGGGCAGGCTGTATTTGCAGAGGGAACACCCACATGTGATGCTGAGCCTCTGTGATTGTAAGAACTGAAATCTGATGATGGAAAGGGGCGGGGCCAGGAACAGGCAGGCTGGGGAGGAAAGAGCTAGATGATGATAGACGTCCTCCAGCCAGGAAATGGGGCGGGGCTCCATCTGACTATTCTGAGAAGCTCACAGTGTGTAGTGAAATCAGAGGAAGCCGTTTTAGTCCCGGAGGAAGCGGTACCCCTGGAGGATGGGGGGGGAATCCCGCCATGTATATAGTGTGAGGGCGGCCATTTTGGCGAAGGCTGCGGCGATCCTTCATTCCGCAGGACGGCGGCGGTTCTCTTGTTCTCTCTGCGGTTGAGGTTTTCTTGATGTTGTGAAAATCCATTTCCATCTGATAATTACATCACCGCATTGTGACCTCATCGCCACCTCCGGAGACACATCAGCATTTATCTCCTTCCACAGGACGAGCGAAGACAGCGGCTGTGCCCAGGCTGCGGGCCGCGCCTCTCCCTGCGGTCTGCAGAATGAAGACGTATCGATCGACACCCCGAGTGTGCCGAATATCACCTGAGAATGTGGCACCAACGCAGTGCGGTCAGGTGATCACCCCGAGCCCACGCAGTGCGGTCAGGTGGGGAGGTCAGGTGATTACCCCGAGCCCACGCAGTGCGGTCAGGTGATCACCCCGAGCCCACGCAGTGCGGTCAGGTGGGGAGGTCAGGTGATCACCCCGAGCCAATGTGGTGAAAGCTAGCAGTGCAGAGAGGTCATGTGATCATCCCAACTGCCAACACAGTCAGGTTGTGCGATTACTCTGCGTCAACACGGCACTCTGAGCCAATGTGATGAGGTCAGGTGCTCAACCCATGCTATTATTCCAAGTCTACGCCATGGGGGGTCATGCGATCGCCCAACGCCATGGGGGTCATGCGATCGCCCAGAGCCAAACGCCATGGGGGTCATGCGATCAGAGCCAATGTCATGAGGGTCATGCGATCGCCCAGAGCCAACGCCATGGGGGTCATGCGATCGCCCAGAGCCAACACCATGGGGGTCATGCGATCGTTTAGATCAAAAATGGGGGAGGTTGGGACTTTATATGAGATGCGATTTTAGCAATATGCAATTAAATATAAACATGGAAAAAATAATGTTACCATGTGGCCAGGCTCAAAGTTGTCAACCAAAAAGCACTAAACCAAATAAATCTGTCTAACTGATGTAAGTAAAAACAGAGGTTAAAGCGGTGGTTCCCCTAAAAATAAAATTTTGACATCGCATTTAGCAAATAAATTACAATTAGAATCGGCTTGTTTTATTTAAAAAATACCTCCGTACGTATCGTTTCCTATATTCGGTCCCACCGCCACTTCCGGGTACGATGCAGGCGGTGGGCGTTCCTAATTGATTGACAGGCATCCGACCGACGCATCCATCGCGTCACGAGATGCCGAAAAAAGCCGAACGTCGGTGCGGCTCTATACGGCGCATGCGCACCGACGTTCGGCTTTTTTCGGCATCTCGTGACGCGATGGATGCGTCGTTCGGATGCCTGTCAATTAGGAACGCCCACCGCATGCATCGTACCCGGAAGTGGCGGTGGGACCGAATATAGGAAACGATACGTACGGAGGTATTTTTTAAATAAAACAAGCCGATTCTAATTGTAATTTATTTGCTAAATGCGATGTCAAAATTTTATTTTTAGGGGAACCACCGCTTTAAGTTGCAAGCATTTGCAAATACCAGGGAAGCCGCAGCGCCACGACACGGCACTCTGTATAGCTGCGGTACTATGAATTTAAGGTCTCCTGAAAGGGAGCCCAGGTGTGCTAATCAATAGGCAGAGGACAGGTGATATCCTAAAGCCCGCCCCTACCTATAGTTGGTGTGGTGCGATCGCTCAGAGCCAACGCCATGCGATCTTTGAGTCAACACCATTGGGTCATGCGATAATTCAGAGCCAACGCCATTGGGTAATGCGATCGCCTAGAACCAACGCCATAGGTTAATGCGAGCAATCAGAGCCAATGCCATGAGAGTCATGCGAGCGATCAAAGCCAACGCCATTGGGTCATGCGATCGCCTAGAGCCAACGCCATGAGGGTCATGCGAGCGATCAGAGCCAACGCCATGGGGTCATGCGATCAGAGCCAACGCCATTGGGTCATGCGATCGCTCAGAGCCAACGCCATTGGGTAATGCGATCGCCTAGAACCAACGCCATAGGTTAATGCGAGCAATCAGAGCCAATGCCATGAGAGTCATGCGATCTCTGAGCCAACGCCATTGGGTAATGCGATCGCCTAGAGCCAACGCCATGAGGGTCATGCGATCGCCCAGAGCCAACGCCATGAGAGTCATGCGAGCGATCAGAGCCATGCGAGCGATCAGAGCCAATGCCATGGGGGTCATGCGATCGCTCAGAGCCAAGGAATGGGGTCATGCGATCTCTGAGCCAACGCCATTGGGTAATGCGATCGCCTAGAGCCAACGCCATGGATTCATGTGAGCAATCAGAGCCAATGCCATGGGGTCATGCGATCACCTAGAGCCAACACCATGGGGGTCATGCGTTCGCCTAGAGCCAACGCCATGGGGGTCATGCGATCAGAGCCAATGTCATGAGGGTCATGCGATCACCCAGAGCCAACGCCATGGGGGTCATGCGATTAGAGCCAACGCCATGGGGTCATGCGATCGCTCAGAGCCAACGCCATGAGGGTCATGCGATCGCCCAGAGCCAACGCCATGAGGGTCATGCGATCGCCCAGAGACAACGCCATGGGGGTCATGCGATCGCCCAGAGACAACGCCATGGGGGTAATGCGATCGCTCAGAGCCAACGCCATGGGGGTAATGCGATCGCTCAGAGCCAACGCCATGGGGTCATGCAAGCGATCAGAGCCAACGTCATGGGGTCATGTAATCGCCCAAAGCCAACACCATAGGGGTCATGCGATCGCCCAGAGGCAACGCCATGGGGTCATGCGATCGCCCAGAGGCAACGCCATGGGGTCATGCGATCGCCCAGAGGCAACGCCATGGGGTCATGCGATCGCCCAGAGGCAACGCCATGGGGGTCATGCGATCGCCCAGAGCCAACACCATGGGGGTCATGCGATCGCCCAGAGCCAACGCCATGGGGGTCATGCGATCGTCCAGAGCCCACGCCATGGGGGTCATGCGATCGTCCAGAGCCCACGCCATGGGGTCATGCGATCGCTTAGAGCCAACGCCATGGGGGTCATGCAATCTCGTACTGGTGAGATTAGGTCTGGTGACAGGGTCTCTTTACATCCGCCCCCCAGCACAGCGACACACATGCATCTGCCCAACGCTACACCGAGATCTATATAGAGGGGGCTGGAGGGTTATAACCCCCCCCATGAAGCATCTGATCAGTGGATCCCATCCATTGTATGTTCCCTCCTGGTCTGAACCTCACAGAGACATGGAATGTCGTGAACTACAAGTAGCAGCAATGTCTACTCACCAGAGTGCAGTCCATGCAGCACCTCCATGTAGAGTTTCAGCCCCGCCCTCCTCCTGCAGCTGTGGGAGTAACGAGGAGTGCTGCAGGTGGCCAACCTAAGGAGCGGCTTCTATCATGATTGGGATCCATGCATGTGTGCAGAGGTGGGGGGTTGGGCATATGTCAGCGCTTTAGAAGTTGCGCATTCAATACAAGTTCTTGCTTGCGCAGTGACGTACGTTTAATGCGCCTATTTATGTGTGTTTTTGTTTCATTTCTCCCTGAGCTTGCATTCCCTTTGAGGTCACGTCCGTCTTCTTGCTCTTTTTGGGCTTTTATGTGCACTGCACTGGGTTTGCGGTTTGCACTTTTCGTACATTTTACATGCATTGGTGTGCGTCTCGGTGCATTTGCCGTGAGGACAAATGCAGCTTGCTGTACTTTTTTATTTTTCATGCGAGCGATCAGAGCCAACGCCATGGGGTCATGCGATCTTTCCGAGCCAACGCCATGCGAACGATCAGAGCCAACGCCATGAGGGTCATGCGATCATTCCGAGCCAACGCCATGCGAGCGATCAGAGCCAACGCCATGGGGTCATGCGATCATTCCGAGCCAACACCATGCGAACGATCAGAGCCAACACCATGAGGGTCATGCGATCTCAGAGCCAACACCATGGGGTCATGCGATCTTTCCAAGCCAACACCATGCGAACGATCAGAGCCAACGCCATGGGGTAATGCGAGCGATTGGAGCCAACGCCATGGGGTCATGTGATCGCCCAGAGCCAACCCCAAGGGGTCATGCGATCTCAGAGTCAACGCCATAGGGTCATGCAAGCGCCTAGAGCCAACGCCATGGGGTCATGCGATCTCTGAGTCAACGCCATTGGGTAATGCGATCGCCTAGAGCCAAGGCCATGGGTTCATGCGAGCAATCAGAGCCAACACCATGAGGGTCATGTGATCGCTCAGAGACAACGCCATGGGGTCATGCGAACGATCAGAGCCAACGCCATGAGAGTCATGCGATCAGAGCCAACGCAATGGGTTAATGCGATCGTTCAGAGCCAACACCATGAGGGTCATGCGATCTTTCCGAGCTAACACCATGCGAACGATCAGAGCCAACGCCATGGGGTAATGCGATCTCTGAGTCAACGCCATGGGGTAATGCGATCGCCTAGAGCCAAGGCCATGGGTTCATGCGAGCAATCAGAGCCAACGCCATGAGGGTCATGCGAACGATCAGAGCCAACGCCATGAGAGTCATGCGAACGATCAGAGCCAACGCAATGAGAGTCATGCAAACGATCAGAGCCAACGCCATGAGAGTCATGCGAACGATCAGAGCCAACGCCATGAGAGTCATGCGAACGATCAGAGCCAACGCCATGGGGTCATGCGAGCGATCAGAGCCAACGCCATCTTCTCATACAAGCCGAGCATACAAGCGTTTCTGCGATGTGCGGCAATACATCTCACCAACTGAAGTGTGTCGCAGTGCCATCCATTGTGCATGTCACCCCCACACACTGTAAAGTAGAGGCCCTTCCTCCCACTGACACCAATGATGGGACACTATTCCCCCCACTGACACCAATGATGGGACACTATTCCTCCCATCATTGGTATCAGTGGGAGGAATAGTGTCCCATCATTGGTATCAGTGGGAGGAATAGTGTCCCATCATTGGTGTCAGTGGGAGGAATAGTGTCCCATCATTGGTGTCAGTGGGAGGAATAGTGTCCCATCATTGGTGTCAGTGGGAGGAATAGTGTCCCATCATTGGTGTCAGTGGGGGGAATAGTGTCCCATCATTGGTGTCAGTGGGAGGAATAGTGTCCCATCATTGTTGTCAGTGGGAGGAATAGTGTCTCATCATTGGTATCAGTGGGAGGAATAGTGTCCCATCATTGGTGTCAGTGGGAGGAATAGTGTCCCATTATTGGTATCAGTGGGAGGAATAGTGTCCCATCATTGGTGTCAGTGGGAGGAATCGTGTCCCATCATTGGTATCAGTGGGAGGAATAGTGTCCCATCATTGGTGTCAGTGGGAGGAATAGTGTGCCATCATTGGTATCAGTGGGAGGAATAGTGTCCCACCATTGGTGTCAGTGGGAGGAATAGTTTCCCATCATTGTTGTCAGTGGGAGGAATAGTGTCCCATCATTGGTACCAGTGGGAGGAATAGTGTCCCATCATTGGTGGCAGAATAGTGCCCCATCATCAGTATCAATGGGAGGAAGGGCCTCTACTTTACAGTGTGTGGGGGTGACATGCACGATGGATGGCACTGCGACACACTTCAGTTGGTGAGATGTATTGCCGCACATCGCAGCAGCGCACAAGCCTCGATGGGCCCTCAGGCTTCCTACGCACGGGCCTCGGCTTGTATGAGAAGATGAGGAGGTTCAAGCAGCCTATCGAAGCCTCTCAAGCACCCTTCAGTTCTTTAAGGCCATTAAACTCATAATAGTGCTGATTGTCACTGTACACTGCGACAGGATTCTTCGAGTGGCGCTGAAGCCGCTAGCAGCTCAAATAAAGTGACAGCCCCCCCCCCCTTCCTCACCCCCACTATAGAGATCCATGTGTAACCTCCTTATACAGGAGCTGGGGGGCTTTTACACCCAAATGTTCCCTGTTACCGTGCGTCTCCGCACACGTGCGTTTTACATGCGTTGTGGGAAGGAGGTTCACCATTCATTTTTAATGATCTGTCACAGGTTAGGCCAGGCTCCTCCCCCTTGCTTTGGTGGCGCGCTGGGGATGTGCGTTACGCCACAACTCAGTTCTTGCATTAATGTGTGTTGTGATACCGCAAATTCAAAAATGTAAATCTGGATGAAGGAACTGCTCAAAATTAGTTGTATGCAACTGCTTGTGATGGGCGGGGGGTCCATGTCTATGGGGAGGACAGGCCAGGAGATGAGAGGAGGTTACCTGAGGCTTTGTGAAGGGTCACTAAGGTGCACGGGGAGCACTGCAGTCACTGGATCACACGGGTCATACAGGATGGTTGGGGGGGTTACTGAGTGACATGAAATGTGCAGAAGTCAACAGGTTCACTGGGGACACATAAGCACACACCAGAGTCACCGGAGACACAGGAGTCACTAGAGGCACAGGAGCACACAGTGGTCACTGGAGACACAGGGGTTACTGGAGACACAGGGTTTACTGGAGGCACAGGAGTCACTGGAGACAACAGAGCACACAATAGTCACTGGAGACACAGGAGTACACAGGGGTTACTGGAGATACTGGAGACACAAGAGTCACTGGAGACACAGGAGTACACAGGGGTTACTGGAGACACAGGAGTACACAGGGGTTAATGGAGAACTGGAGAGGAGACACAAGAGTCACTAGAGACACAGTGGTCACTGGACACACAGGGGTTACTGGAGGCACAGGAGTCACTGGAGGCAACAGAGCACACAAGAGTCACTGGAGACACAGGAGTCACTAGAGGCAAATAAACCACTGGAGACACAGGAGTCACTAGCGGCAAAGAAATCACTGGAGACACAGGAGGGAACAGGCGTTACCTGGGTCACAGGAGTCACTGGAGACACACTAGTCACTGGAGACACAGGAGTGCACAGGGGTTACCGGGGTCACTGGAGACACAGCAGTCACTGAAGACACAGGAGTCACTGGAGGCACAGGAATGCAAAGGGGTTACTGGAGACACAGGAGTCACTGCAGGCACAGGAGTATACAGGAGTTATGGGGGCCACTGGAGACACAGGAGTGCACATTAGTCATTAGAGACACAGGAGTCATGGGGGTCACTGGAGGCACATGAGTGCACATTGGTGACTGGAGACACAGGAGGCACAGGAGCACACAGTGGTCACTGGAGACATTGGAGTCACTGGAGGCAACAGAGCACACAGGAGTCACTGGAGACACGTGAGTGCACAGGGGTTACCGGAGTCACTGGAAACACACCAGTCACTGAAGATACAGGAGTCACTGGAGGCACAGTAATGCAGAGGGGTTACTGGAGACACAAGAGTCACTGCAGGCACAGGAGTGCATATGACTCATAGGGGTCATTGGAGACACAGGAGTGACGGGAAGCACATGAGTCATGGGGATTACTGGAGGCACAAGAGTGCACGTTAGTCATTAGAGTCACAGGAGTCATGTTGGTCACTGGAGGCACAGGGGTCACTGGACACGCAGGAGTGCACAGGGGTCACTGGACACACAGGAGTGCACAGGGGTCACTGGACACACAGGAGTGCACAGGGGTCACTGGAGGCACAGGAGTACACAGGGGTCAATGGACACACAGGAGTGCACAGGGGTCACTGGAGGCACAGGAGTGCACATTAGTTATTAGAGTCACAGGAGTGCACAGGGGTAACTGGACACACAGGAGTGAACAGGGGTCAATGGACACACATGAGTGCACAGGGGTCACTGGAGGCACAGGGGTCACTGGACACACAGGGGTCACTGGACACACAGGAGTGCACAGGGGTCACTGGAGGCACAGGAGTGCACAGGGGTCACTGGAGGCACAGGAGTGCACATTAGTTATTAGAGTCACAAGAGTGCACAGGGGTCACTGGACACACAGGAGTGCACAGGGGTCACTGGACACACGAGTGCACAGGGGTCACTGGAGGCACAAGAGTGCACAGGGGTCACTGGAGACACAGGAGTGCACAGGGGTCACTGGAGACACAGGAGTGCACAGAGGTCACTGGAGACACAGGGGTCACTGGAGGCACAGGAGTACACAGGGGTCATTGGAGACACAGGGGTCACTGGAGGCACAGGAGTGCACAGGGGTCACTGGACACACAGAGGTCACTGGAGACACAGGAGTGCACAGGGGTCACTGGAGGCACTGGAGACAATCTTGTCATTTATTTCTGGCCATGTGTAGGGTTAATAAGCAAGATATTGTCAATCCAAAGGGTATGAGAAGCCCAGTGCTGCCATGAGGGACGTGTAGCAATTCCCGAATTCACAAATATATATCAATATCACCAAATAATTTTCTCTGTTTTGCATTTTTTCTTTCTATTACGTCCGAATCAGAAATTTGAATGATTTCCAACAAAAAAAACTATTTGAGGGATATTTTTGCTGTAAGACGAATAAACAATTATACGACAATTTACACAAAACTCGCTCATCTGATACAATATTTATTTTGTTCTCACGATTTGTTCTGAGGAATTTCGGATCATCTTCTATTTTGGATTATTTGAAAAGAGGGAAATGATGAGACGGATCCGAGGAGCTGCGGATGCGGATGTTGTAGGCGGAGCGCAGGAAATTATTTTTAATTCGTTATTTTCTTCAATAATTTTCAAGCATGTAAAAAAAAAAAATAGATCTACAAAACATTCTAATGAGTTCCAGTTTAATTGGCTTTCCACCCACATCGGTCCCTTGCGCGGGTGCGTGGGGACGTCAGATTGTAAACTCCTTCTGGAACGGGGAACCCTGTGAATGGGTCACATTGTTTTCTTTTCAATGCATTTTTTATAGAAAGTTTTGAAAATTATAAAATGATGAAGAAAGGTTCCAATGTAAGGGACATTCTTCCCACTGATCACCAATGTAAGGGACATTCTTCCCACTGATCACCAATGTAAGGGACATTCTTCTCACTGATCACCAATGTAAGGGACATTCTTCCCACTGATCACCAATGTAAGGGACATTCTTCTCACTGATCACCAATGTAAGGAACATTCTTCCCACTGATCACCAATGTAAGGGACATTCTTCCCACTGATCACCAATGTAAGGAACATTCTTCCCACTGATCACCAATGTAAGGGACATTCTTCTCACTGATCACCAATGTAAGGGACATTCTTCTCACTGATCACCAATGTAAGGAACATTCTTCTCACTGATCACCAATGTAAGGGACATTCTTCCCACTGATCACCAATGTAAGGGACATTCTTCCCACTAATCACCAATGTAAGGGACATTCTTCTCACTGATCACCAATGTAAGGGACATTCTTCTCACTGATCACCAATGTAAGGAACATTCTTCTCACTGATCACCAATGTAAGGGACATTCTTCCCACTGATCACCAATGTAAGGGACATTCTTCCCACTGATCACCAATGTAAGGGACATTCTTCTCACTGATCACCAATGTAAGGGACATTCTTCCCACTGATCACCAATGTAAGGAACATTCTTCTCACTGATCACCAATGTAAGGGACATTCTTCCCGCTGATCACCAATGTAAGGAACATTCTTCCCACTGATCACCAATGTAAGGGACATTCTTCTCACTGATCACCAATGTAAGGGACATTCTTCCCGCTGATCACCAATGTAAGGAACATTCTTCCCATGTGCCACCAATGTAAGGGACATTCTTCTCACTGATCACCAATGTAAGGGACATTCTTCCCACTGATCACCAATGTAAGGGACATTCTTCTCACTGATCACCAATGTAAGGGACATTCTTCTCACTGATCACCAATGTAAGGGACATTCTTCCCACTGATCACCAATGTAAGGGACATTCTTCTCACTGATCACCAATGTAAGGGACATTCTTCCCACTGATCACCAATGTAAGGGACATTCTTCTCACTGATCACCAATGTAAAGGACATTCTTCTCACTGATCACCAATGTAAAGATAATTCTTCTCACTGATCACCAATGTAAGGGACATTCTTCCCACTGATCACCAATGTAAGGGACATTCTTCTCACTGATCACCAATGTAAGGAACATTCTTCTCACTGATCACCAATGTAAGGAACATTCTTCTCACTGATCACCAATGTAAGGAACATTCTTCCCACTGATCACCAATGTAAGGGACATTCTTCTCACTGATCACCAATGTAAGGGACATTCTTCCCACTGATCACCAATGTAAGGGACATTCTTCCCACTGATCACCAATGTAAGGGACATTCTTCTCACTGATCACCAATGTAAGGGACATTCTTCTCACTGATCACCAATGTAAGGGACATTCTTCCTACTGATCACCAATGTAAGGGACATTCTTCCCACTGATCACCAATGTAAGGGACATTCTTCTCACTGATCACCAATGTAAGGAACATTCTTCCCACTGATCACCAATGTAAGGGACATTCTTCTCACTGATCACCAATGTAAGGGACATTCTTCTCACTGATCACCAATGTAAGGGACATTCTTCCCACTGATCACCAATGTAAGGAACATTCTTCCCACTGATCACCAATGTAAGGATCATTCTTCTCACTGATCACCAATGTAAGGGACATTCTTCTCACTGATCACCAATGTAAGGGACATTCTTCTCACTGATCACCAATGTAAGGGACATTCTTCCCACTGATCACCAATGTAAGGAACATTCTTCTCACTGATCACCAATGTAAGGGACATTCTTCCCACTGATCACCAATGTAAGGGACATTCTTCTCACTGATCACCAATGTAAGGGACATTCTTCCCACTGATCACCAATGTAAGGGACATTCTTCCCACTGATCACCAATGTAAGGAACATTCTTCTCACTGATCACCAATGTAAGGGACATTCTTCTCACTGATCACCAATGTAAGGAACATTCTTCCCACTGATCACCAATGTAAGGAACATTCTTCCCACTGATCACCAATGTAAGGGACATTCTTCCCACTGATCACCAATGTAAGGGACATTCTTCTCACTGATCACCAATGTAAGGGACATTCTTCTCACTGATCACCAATGTAAGGGACATTCTTCCCACTGATCACCAATGTAAGGAACATTCTTCCCACTGATCACCAATGTAAGGAACATTCTTCTCACTGATCACCAATGTAAGGAACATTCTTCCCACTGATCACCAATGTAAGGGACATTCTTCTCACTGATCACCAATGTAAGGAACATTCTTCCCACTGATCACCAATGTAAGGAACATTCTTCTCACTTATAACCAATGTAAGGGACATTCTTCCCACTGATCACCAATGTAAGGAACATTCTTCCCACTGATCACCAATGTAAGGGACATTCTTCTCACTGATCACCAATGTAAGGGGCATTCTTCCCACTGACCACCAATCTCACCCCCGGTGAGTCCCCAGTCAGTGTTCCGGGGATATTGACCTATGCCACCGCTAAATAGACTTTGGGACTTTTAAGCTATGACCAACTCATGGGCATTCTGGGGCACCAGGAAAGCAGATATGGGGCACTTGTTGTTTATTGTATTCATCTTGGTATGGTCTGAAGTTACTGGAGGACAATCTTCAATGGGGTCAATGCATGTATGGCGTATCCAGGGCCGCCATCAGGAATTATGGGGCCACCTTACACAGCTTCAGGCATGGGCCCCCTGGAGCAGAGAACCGGGGGGGGGGGGTGCTGCCGCCTCAAATAATTGAGAAGCTGGGGGGTTCCGTCGCTAGAAAATTGACCTCCGAGCCCCTTACGAAGAAATAAATAAAAAATATATATATAAAAAAAGGGGGGTTGCCATCCGGGGCCCTGGGGACCTCTGGGCCCTTTAATAAAGACACAAAAAAAAAAAAAAATATATATATATATATATATATATATATATATATATATATATATATATATATATATATATATATATATATATATATATATATATATATAAAAAAATAAAAAAAATGTTTTTATAAAAAAAAATACAAAAAAAAGGGAGGTTGCCATCCGGGGCCCTTGGGACCTCTGGGCCCTTTAATAAAAACGAAAAAAAGAGGGGTTGCCATCCGGGGCCCTGGGGACCTCCGGGCCCTTTAATAAAAACCAAAAAAAAAATATATAAAAAAATAAATAAAACATTTTTTTTATAAAAAAATAAATAAAAAAAAGAGGGGTTGCCACCCGGGCCCCTTACAGGTGTACTGCCTGTACCCCCCTGACGGCAGCCCTGGGCGTATCACAAAGAGCAGGGCTTGACAAAGGGGTCGAGACGAGATAGAGAAGATGCAGTACCAATGTCTAATGTGCGGTGGAGCTACATATCCTGGATTGAGGAGGCCACATAGTGTCGGGCGCATACGCAGCCAGCCAGGAAACGGTGACTTGGCATAGGTGATGGAGGTCCTGGTAGTGAAGGAACTCTTGTGCTTAGGCTCCAACCCTAGAGATTGGAACCTCGAACCCTGAGGTTCTGGTATGTAGGAACGTAAGGTTTTCACGGTCATTAATCCAGAACACTTTCAGACAGACTCGGGTCTAACCTGCCGCATGGGTGTAGGCCTAAAAAAAACACAATGAAAAATAAAAAGACGCAATAAAACAAATTGCCGATGAAAAGTGCAAATTCTCCTCCCTCCGGTCTAACGCTGAGCTTTTCTCTTGCAGGACTCCATGTTCTCGTTGGCCCTGAAATGCCTTATAAGTTTATCCTCCATTATTCTGCTGGGACTAATCATCGCGTATCATGCCAGGGAGGTGCAGGTAGGTGACCCCGAAACGCCGATCCCTTGTTACTGTGCCTGAGCCTAAGAGCTGACGGAATTGTGAAAGAAGCTGACCCATAATCCTCTGCTCCCCGCTATACCCATCCCATAATCCTCTGCTGCCCGCTATACCCATCCCATAATCCTCTGCTCCCCGCTATACCCATCCCATAATCCTCTGCTCCCTGCTATACCCATCCCATAATCCTCTGCTCCCCGCTATACCCATCCCATAATCCTCTGCTGCCCGCTATACCCATCCCATAATCCTCTGCTCCCTGCTATACCCATCCCATAATCCTCTGCTCCCCGCTATACCCATCCCATAATCCTCTGCTCCCCGCTATACCCATCCCATAATCCTCTGCTCCCCGCTATACCCATCCCATAATCCTCTGCTCCCCGCTATACCCATCCCATAATCATCTGCTCCCCACTATACCCATCCCATAATCCTCTGCTCCCCGCTATACCCATCCCATAATCCTCTGCTCCCCGCTATACCCATCCCATAATCATCTGCTCCCCACTATACCCATCCCATAATCCTGTGCTCCCCGCTATATCCATCCCATAATCCTCTGCTCCCCGCTATACCCATCCTATAATCCTCTGCTCCTCGCTATACCCATCCCATAATTCTGTGCTCCCTGCTATACCCATCCCATAATCCTCTGCTCCCCGCTATACCCATCCCATAATCCTGTGCTCCCCGCTATACCCATCTCATAATCCTCTGCTCCCCGCTATACCCATCCCATAATCCTCTACTCCCCGCTATACCTATCCCATAATCCTGTGCTCCCCGCTATACCCATCCCATAATCCTCTGCTCCCCGCTATACCCATCCCATAATCCTCTGCTCCCCGCTATACCCATCCCATAATCCTCTGCTCCCCGCTATACCCATCCCATAATCCTCTGCTCCCCGCTATACCCATCCCATAATCCTCTGCTCCCCACTATACCCATCCCATAATCCTCTGCTGCCCGCTATACCCATCCCATAATCCTCTGCTGCCCGCTATACCCATCCCATAATCCTCTGCTCCCCGCTATACCCATCCCATAATCCTCTGCTCCCCGCTATACCCATCCCATAATCCTCTGCTCCCCGCTATACCCATCCCATAATCCTCTGCTCCCCGCTATACCCATCCCATAATCCTCTGCTCCCCGCTATACCCATCCCATAATCCTCTGCTCCCCGCTATACCCATCCCATAATCCTCTGCTCCCCGCTATACCCATCCCATAATCCTCTGCTCCCCGCTATACCCATCCCATAATCATCTGCTCCCCACTATACCCATTCCATAATCCTGTGCTCCCCGCTATATCCATCCCATAATCCTCTGCTCCCCGCTATACCCATCCCATAATCCTCTGCTCCTCGCTATACCCATCCCATAATTCTGTGCTCCCCGCTATACCCATCTCATAATCCTCTGCTCCCTGCTATACCCATCCCATAATCCTCTGCTCCCCGCTATACCCATCCCATAATCCTCTGCTCCCCGCTATACCCATCCCATAATCCTCTGCTCCCCGCTATACCCATCCCATAATCCTCTGCTCCCCACTATACCCATCCCATAATCCTCTGCTGCCCGCTATACCCATCCCATAATCCTCTGCTGCCCGCTATACCCATCCCATAATCCTCTGCTCCCCGCTATACCCATCCCATAATCCTCTGCTCCCCGCTATACCCATCCCATAATCCTCTGCTGCCCGCTATACCCATCCCATAATCCTCTGCTCCCCGCTATACCCATCCCATAATCCTCTGCTCCCCGCTATACCCATCCCATAATCCTCTGCTCCCCGCTATACCCATCCCATAATCATCTGCTCCCCGCTATACCCATCCCATAATCCTCTGCTCCCCGCTATACCCATCCCATAATCCTCTGCTCCCCGCTATACCCATCCCATAATCCTCTGCTCCCCGCTATACCCATCCCATAATCATCTGCTCCCCACTATACCCATTCCATAATCCTGTGCTCCCCGCTATATCCATCCCATAATCCTCTGCTCCCCGCTATACCCATCCCATAATCCTCTGCTCCTCGCTATACCCATCCCATAATTCTGTGCTCCCCGCTATACCCATCTCATAATCCTCTGCTCCCTGCTATACCCATCCCATAATCCTCTGCTCCCCGCTATACCCATCCCATAATCCTGTGCTCCCCGCTATACCCATCTCATAATCCTCTGCTGCCCACTATACCCTTCCCATAATCCTCTGCTCCCTGCTATACCCATCCCATAATCCTCTGCTGCCCGCTATACCCAGCCCATAATCCTCTACTCCCCGCTATACCTATCCCATAATCCTGTGCTCCCCGCTATACCCATCCCATAATCCTCTGCTCCCCGCTATACCCATCCCATAATCCTCTGCTGCCCGCTATACCCAGCCCATAATCCTCTACTCCCCGCTATACCTATCCCATAATCCTCTGCTCCCCGCTATACCCATCCCATAATCCTCTGCTCCCCGCTATACCCATCCCATAATCCTCTGCTGCCCGCTATACCCATCCCATAATCCTGTGCTCCCCGCTATACCCATCCCATAATCCTCTGCTCCCCGCTATACCCATCCCATAATCCTCTGCTCCCCGCTATACCCATCCCATAATCCTCTGCTCCCCGCTACACCCATCCTATAATCCTCTGCTCCCCGCTATACCCATCCCATAATCCTCTGCTCCCCACTATACCCATCCCATAATCCTCTGCTGCCCGCTATACCCATTCCATAATCCTCTGCTCCCCGCTATACCCATTCCATAATCCTGTTCTCCCCGCTATACCCATCCCATAATCCTGTGCTCCCCGCTATACCCATCCCATAATCCTCTGCTCCCCGCTACACCCATCCTATAATCCTCTGCTCCCCGCTATACCCATCCCATAATCCTCTGCTCCCCACTATACCCATCCCATAATCCTCTGCTCCCCGCTAGACCCATCCCATAATCCTCTGCTCCCCGCTAGACCCATCCCATAATCCTCTGCTCTCCGCTATACCCATCCCATAATTCTGTGCTCCCCGCTATACCCATCTCATAATCCTCTGCTCCCTGCTATACCCATCCCATAATCCTGTGCTCCCCGCTATACCCATCCCATAATCCTGTGCTCCCCGCTATACCCATCTCATAATCCTCTGCTCTCCGCTATACCCATCCCATAATCCTCTGCTCCCCGCTATACCTATCCCATAATCCTCTGCTCTCCGCTATACCCATCCCATAATCCTCTGCTCTCCGCTATACCCATCCCATAATCCTCTGCTCCCCACTATACCCATCCCATAATCCTGTGCTCCCCGCTATACCCATCCCATAATCCTCTGCTCCCCGTTATACCCATCCCATAGACCCCTGCTCCCCGCTATACCCATCCCATAATCCTCTGCTCCCCGCTACATCCATCCTATAATCCTCTGCTCCCCGCTATACCCATCCCATAATCCTGTGCTCCCCGCTATACCCATCTCATAATCCTCTGCTCTCCGCTATACCCATCCCATAATCCTCTGCTCCCCGCTATACCCATCCCATAATCCTCTGCTCCCCGCTATACCCATCCCATAGACCTCTGCTCCCCACTATACCTATCCCATAATCCTCTGCTCTCCGCTATACCCATCCCATAATCCTCTGCTCTCCGCTATACCCATCCCATAATCCTCTGCTCCCCACTATACCCATCCCATAATCCTGTGCTCCCCGCTATACCCATCCCATAATCCTCTGCTCCCCGTTATACCCATCCCATAGACCCCTGCTCCCCGCTATACCCATCCCATAATCCTGTGCTCCCCGCTATACCCATCCCATAATCCTCTGCTCCCCGCTACATCCATCCTATAATCCTCTGCTCCCCGCTATACCCATCCCATAATCCTCTGCTCCCCACTATACCCATCCCATAATCCTCTGCTCCCCGCTATACCCATCCCATAATCCTCTGCTCCTTACTCTGGACACATTGCCTATAATCCGTGGCTCACTATTCGGTCCCTCTCATACATCGTCTCATCTTTCCCACCATCAGAATGTGTCCCAGCTGTCAGTGATCCTCACGGCCGCCATCGCTCCATCGACATGTGACGCCATTGTGTAGCGTGGCCCCCCCGGGGGGGGGGGGGTTCCATCCTCCTGTCCCCTTTGAAGTATTTTGGTTGGAATTCTTTACCCTGCCTCCTCCTCCTCCTCTGGTCAGAACCTTTGTGTCGTCGCGCTCTATTCTCTGCGTCGGGGCAGGTGTTGGTCACGTGACCGCGGAGCGTAACGGCTGCGCCGTGTGAATAATCGCGCACAGCTGTGTACCGTGTTATATATAGCCGTACATTGTTTGTCAATGTCTGACTGTCTGCCAAGCTGCCAATTCACTCCCACCCACCGCGTGTCTTCCTAAACTCACCCTTCCGCTCCCGTCATGGCGGCGCACCGAATAAAAGGGAGGACGCCGCGAGGGGGCAATGGAGACACCGTTGTCATCGCGTTGCCTTATTTCAGAAGTCAGCAAAACTAAGAACGATAACGGTCCTCCTCTATAAGGGGGGGGGGGGGGCCCTAAACCAGACGTCTGCAGAAAAGTGGACCTGTCACCAGATATATATTCCTCTTAAAGGGCGACTCCACTTTTGTTATAAAAAAAAAAGCAGTAAATCCTAAGGAAGGAGGAGAATTATGGGTGGGATCAGAGTGATTGTCTATGCCGGTGCTGACCAATGAGAATTACTCTGATCCTTCCCAGGAGCGCTGCAGAAAAAAAGGGAGAACAGTGGGGTTTTTGAATTCCCAAATTGCTACCCCGGCTGGACTGGGGGCGGGGGAGGGTTTGCCCCCCCCCCGTATCCAATCGCAGTAAAGAGCCTATGACGTAGGCTGATTACCATGTGATCCAATCGTAGCGCATCACAGTGTTAATAGGAAGTGCAGGTTACACCGACAGCGGGTGAGGAGAGGAGAGCCGATAAGCGGCTTTCCTGATGGGGCGGGTCTGCGCTGATAATCAGTGCATTGATTATCAGTGCAGTCCCATCAGTGATGCCTGCCAGTGCCCACCAGTGATGCCAATCACTGACAAACATTTATCTCCTCTATCTACTAGGGAGGATCAAGATATGGTGGATTCCCATGAAAATGTTTGTTCTTAACATGTTTCTACCGCTTCATCAGGAGAATATCTGTAATCAATCATTGGGATAGTAAGCACCAAATATCACAATATCGCAATATATGAAGAGATATTAAACATACAATAAAGTAAAAGTAGAGGAGGAGAAAGCGAGCGATGTCACTTACCCGTGACCCGTTAAGCCTAGCCGGAGTCAGAGCACCACCAAGTTTCTCCCACGGCGGCTAAGGGGGACGTGCAAAAAAATGGACGGATGTCTATATTGGATAATGACAGTGTATGAGTGGACAATATTCAATCATAGAGAGACAATTGGGAAGGGATAGTAAGAGAAGGGAGGGGAGGGTAGGGGAGGAAAGTTAAGGGAACAAGGGCAAGGTAGGACAAGGGGGGGAAAGGAGAAGGGGGGAGAAAAGAGGAGAGAAAACAGGGGTTGGGGAAGGGGGAAAGGGGTGGAAGGAAAAGGGGAAAAAAGGAAGTGGAAGGAGGGGGGGGGGGAGAGGGAAGGGGGCTGAAGAGAGGGATAGAAGGGAAGAAGGGAAGGGATGAAAAGGGGCAAAGACACAAACGACTGCAGGGAAATCCCACCATTGTGGGAGGGGCAGAGACACAAACTACTGCAGGAAATCTCCCCATTGTGGGAGGGGCAGAGACACAACTACTGCAGGAAATCTCCCCATTGTGGGAGGGGCAGAGACACAAACTAGTGCAGGGAAATCTCACCATTGTGGGAGGGGCAGAGACACAAACTACTGCAGGAAATCCCACCATTGTGGGAGGGGCAGAGACACAAGTTACTGGAGGAAATCCCACCATTGTGGGAGGGGCAGAGACACAAACTACTGGAGGAAATACCATCATTGTGGGAGGGTCAGAGACACAAACTGTTGGAGGAAATCTCCTCATTGTGGGAGGGGCAGAGACACAAACTACTGCAGGGAAATCTCACCATTGTGGGAGGGGCAGAGACACAAGCTACTGGAGGTAATCTCCTCATTGTGGGAGGGGCAGAGACACAAACTACTGGAGGAAATCCCATCATTGTGAGAGGGGCAGAGACACAAGCTACTGGAGGTAATCTCCTCATTGTGGGAGGGGCAGAGACACAAACTACCAGAGGAAATCCCATCATTGTGGGAGGGGCAGAGACACAAACTACTGCAGAAAAATCGCATCATTGTGGGAGGGGCAGAGACACAAACTACTGGAGGAAATCTCACCATTGTGGGAGGGGCACAGACACAAACTACTGAGGGCATATGTAACCATTGTGGGGGTGAGAAGACTGAGAAACCAAATAAGCCAGCATAAGCATACATTGGCCTGGCCTTGTGCTGCCTCGGTATCCTAGGAGTTTTCAGATCTGTTTTTTATTTTTTTATTTTTTCATTTTTTACAAAACAGAACAGGCATGTTCAGTGGCACGCCGCGCACGCCCACCCTCCCGCACAACACCGCTGTTCTGTATAAAAGGCTTTTCTATCAAACGCCTTCTGTCTAATTCTAGTATGAGATTGTTCTGAACGCTCTGCCAGGACAAAGACGGCCTGCAGAGATCGGCTTCCTCGTACTGTACGGCTAGGAATGGAGGTGGGGGGGGGGGGGGCAGGATTTCCCAATCTGCTGCTGCGTCCTGTATAATGCGGCGTAGGTGTAATCACGGAAAGGAAAATTACCTACTTTATCAATTGTTCCCGACATTCTCCTTTTCAATAGGACTCCGAGCCGCTTCAGTAGAGGACCTGTAAATTCTGGTGGCCTGCGACGATGCGCACAGCCGAGAAGGGGGTTGTGGGGCTGATTCACACGAGATCTGCGGTTTGCATTGCACACGGGTTATCGTTTAATGAACGGAAATAAATGTAATGTCCAGAAATGTTTCAGGGAAATGACTTTCTACTGTTTAAAAAATAAAGAAGATGGTCAGCAGGCCCTTCCTCTACCCCAATGGGTGGAAGATACTTGGCGGATGAAGCGTCGCCCCCCCCAGAAATGGTATTGCCGTCATTATCCCATATAGGGCAATGCTTCACAGATGCCACCTTAAAGATCCGAGTATTCATTTATAAATCATGACCAAATAGATCAATATTTCCCCCTTTTCTTTACTTTCGTTACTTTGAGGACAACTCTGGAGTTGAAAGTCATCTCAAAGAGCTCAGTCTTGAAACTCAACAAAGAAGGTCATTCTAGGGCAGTCTTTTCTTTCCTGCTAAGATTAGTACACTGGGGGGGGGGGGGTTTAGGAAAAGTTGCCCTTACATTGGTGACCAGTGGGAATAATGCCCCCTTACCCGTTGGTGTCATGCTACTGGCTTCGCCAAGTGGTGATGGACCTGGATACATGAAGACATCATTGGATGGAAAGTCAGTCAGCCACAGCTCAAGGAACCTCTAGCCACCTCTGGAGGAATCCTAAGGTCCCACAGAACCCTGGTTGGTAGCTCGATAGGGTTGGAAACCACGCTGGACTCACTGGATCAGTCACTGGTCGTGAGGGGGTGATAAAGTGGGCAAGTAGAAAGTATTATCTTCCAATGTTTTGCACTCAACTTAAAAAAAGGTGACGTGAGCCCTTTTGGGGAATGGGCTGCTGTCTCTGGGTACCTCTACCTACCTTTCACAGAACCCTGGTTGGTAATTTGTTAGGGTTGGAGACCACACTGGACTGGCTGAATCATTCACAGGTCGTGGATGGG
Organism: Rana temporaria; assembly: GCF_905171775.1. Taxonomy (NCBI): domain Eukaryota; kingdom Metazoa; phylum Chordata; class Amphibia; order Anura; family Ranidae; genus Rana; species Rana temporaria. The sequence goes on from NC_053501.1 coordinate 117,965,577, forward strand.
TGATAAAGTGGGTGAGTTGTAAGACACCATCAGATTGCAGGTCAGTCAACCACAGCTCAAGGAACCCCTGGACACTTCTGAAGGAATCCTAGGGTTCCACAGAACTCTGTTGGTAGCTTGTTAGGTTTGGATATCACACTGGACTGGCTGAATCAGTCACTGGTTGTGGGTGGGTGATAAAGTGGGTGAGTTGGAAGATGCCATCAGATGACAGGTCAGTCAACCACAGCTCAAGGAACCCCTAGAATTGTCTGAAGGAATCCTAGGGTTCCACAGAACCCTTGCTGGTAGCTTTTTAGGGTTGGAGGCCATGCTGGACTGACTGGATCAGTCATTGGTCATGGGTGGGTGATAAAGTGGGCGAGTAGGAAGAATCCCCTTTCAATGAGTTATGCCCAACTTGAAATAAGGTGGCAGTGAGTCCTTTTGGGGCCTGGACTGCTGCCTCTGGGTACCTCTACGTACTTTCCACAGAACCCTGGTTGGTGGCTCTTTAGGGTTGGAGACCAAGCTGGACTGACTGGATCAGTCACTGGTCGCAGGTGGGTGATAAAGTGAGCGAGTAGGAAGAATTCCCTTACAATGATTTGTGCCAAACTTAAAAGAAGGAGATAGTGAGCCCTTTTGAAGCCTGGGCTGCTGCCTCTGGGTACCTCTACCTACCTTTCACAGAACCCTGGTTGGTGGCTCGTTAGGGTTGGAGACCAAGCTGGACTGACTGAATCAGTCACTGGTCGTGGGTGGGTGATAAAGTGGATGAGTAGGAAGAATTCCCTTCCAACGATTTCTACCCAACTTGAAAAAAGGTGTTAGTGAGCCCTTTTGAGGCCTGGGCTGCTGTCGCTGGGTACCTCTACCTACCATTCACAGAACCCTGGTTGAGAATGAGATTGGGGTTGGGATTTTTTTGATACGTTGGACAGGTAAAAGGGTCCTTTGGAACCCTTTAACAATCCATTTAAGTATAGAAAGTGTAAATTAATTCCACTGTCCCTCCTATAGGTCAGTCCATCACATAGGACTAGAGGTCAGTATGTGAATGAACTGCTAGGTGATTCTTTTATATAATGATGGTATGGCGCATGGGCCAATCACATGCTGACAGAGAGATCAGCTTAGGTAAGTGTGGGTGGACAAGAGAAGGATGGATCCTCCACATTGGAGCACGGAACACAGAACTTGGACTAGTAAGGGGTCCTTCAGCCAGTGCCCCACAGATAATAATTTGCCATGAAAATTGGATCACTTAGCAATTTGCTTATCGGTAATTTTTAATATGAAGTTTGTTTATTGTAATGATTAAGGAAGCTTTGAGTAGACTAGCTTTATAAGGAACGATTTGCCAAAGGGATTACTTTTTGGGTCCTTAATGGGGTCCGCCTGCGGTCCATTGGAGAAAACTATAAGACTTTTTATTTACAAGATCTAACTGATTCAATATATAAACTGAAACAGATCTTTTCACGTTGCCATGATCTAGTCATGTCAACTCTGACAGCTAGTAAAATGGGTACTATGGGATCTTTATGGTTTTGGTATAGGGGAGGAATAATAAAGTGCAGTGAAGAACTTTATTTATTTATTCAGATCTCTACATGAAATGGGGACAGCTGTGAAAAAAGGAAGACAGATGGGTTCAGGCAGAGCTGGGACAAGGTCCTTTAGCACTCAAGGCCAGAGTGAACCCCCTCTATGAGCCATGGACTACTTCAGGAGTCCTGCCCTTTTTGGGTGCCTTTTAGGTTCTGTTGAAGCATCTAAACCTCTTCTGCTTACCCCTAGACCTGGCTCTAGGTTCAGCTTGGTGCATTGTTTTGCATGAGAGGGGGAGCAGCGCTGTCAGTTTCGAAGAAAGAGGGAGACTTCTATACTCCTCGATATAATGCTGACAAGGCAGCAGTTGTTCTCTAGCCTAACACACAGTGATTATCATTTCCAGCTGGAGAGACCAGCTTTAGACATTTGTTCCTTCCAAGGAAATCTCTTTACATATTCTGGCAAGTTTAAAGGATAATATCAGACAGCCTCTGAACTTTGAATGCTGTTGAGGAAATGCTTTAACTGTCGATTAACCCGCTCAATGCGCCTCTAATATAAGTTTTATATAATCCTTTGAAGGCTCAGCAGGCTTTTGATGATGCTTTTGGGTTGGGTCTGTAGGTTCTCATCACATGCTTTTCCACCGATCAGCCTTCCCATCTGTGGATTACAAGGGCCTAGGCAGGATTTAGGAAGCGCTTGGCAAGCTATTACGGTGACTGTGACGGTATCGGTATGATATCCCCGTCAACGTTCCCTTCTTCCCATAACGAAAATCACCCCAATATTCCACGAGGAGGGATATCCCTGGAGTCGCCCAGAAAGCCACACATGAGACCAGCTTACTGCTTGAACAACACAGACTTTAATGTTATAACACACACAGCTTATATGTCATTTCCAAAACTGTTACAATGACAAATCTCCGCCCCCCCTCACACTGGGGCTTCCATACAGATGACTAGGTAGACACGACGGGGCCGATGCTGAAAACACATTTTCTTTAGACAATGACATCAATGACGCTGAGCACTAGCTGTACTGAATACATCAACCAGACCGCTCGACCCCGCATATAGAGAGATAATTACCACAATGAAGCAATCAGAATAATTAACACAAGCCACTTAAACCCAGCTCTCCTTCACACAACACAATAGATCAATTAACCTTTAGAAATAGTGAGGGGACATTAGCACGTCAATAACCTGTCAGAGGAATGAATCACATGAAATTCCTTTCTACCTCTACCCATGGCTAGCAGGGGGCAGTAAACTGAGACATATAGGCAAATGTATCACAATGGCCCCCCTTTTGCTCCCTCCTCCGGCAAACCCGGTTGGACCTTCCCTGGTCCAGTAGGGTTGACGGGTTCAGAGCTTTTAGTCCGAGGTTAACTCCGTTTGGCATGACTGACCTCCCTTGGCAACTGCTTCAGACTCAGGTATGTCACCGGGTCGTCAGATCACACGCCGGTCAGTCCCCAAGTCTTTGTGCGATCTGCAAAGTCACCAGAAGTCAGTGTGAAGACAGCGAATGGGTCTGTGCACCGCCGTCTAGGTGTCCCGCTATGGGAGGGGGCAGGTTATGGCTCTGAAGTGACAATCCCAGGAGATTCATAAAAAGAAAAAGTTATATTTGTTGAAATGCTGTAGCACTGGTGCTCAGAGTCGGGGGGGGAGGGGAATCAGAGCCCCATAAGGTCAGCCACCCCCTGCTCCCTCCGCAGCCGCCGGTTCTCCTCTTTGAGCTTTTCCAGCTCCATCTCCAGTTCATGGAGCCTGGGGGGGTCAGCCCGCTGTGACCTCAGGTGGTTGTTCTCCTCCTCCATGCGGCTTATGCACTCCTCCAGCTCTATGTACTCACGGATCAGATCCTGCTTGCTCATGTCCTGCAGGCTCTCCACGTGGTCCTTCATCATCAGGAACTGGGTGGTGGTGTAAGGGGCCACCGGTGGGCCCTTGGCGAACATCTCGGCCCGCATCTGGGGCGCCCGCTGCGATTCCATCTCCTCCAGTCGCTTCTTCTCCTCCCAGGTCCGCTGGTTATATGACTTCCAGGACCTCTTCTTCTTGGAGGGTAGCTGGCGGTGCCTCTTTCTGCCCAGCTCCCTCCAAGGCCCCTCCGGCTCATGGCTGTCGCCCATGACCAGCTGACAATGGTGTTCCCTGTTGTCCGTAATAACAGATTGTACCATGAGGGCTTCGTAAGGGGTGCCCAATGGTTCTTCCTGACCCAGCTCCTGGGGATCCCAAGCTGAGTCTACACAATGGGCTGCTGCTGGTGGGCGGTACCCAGGTTGAGACCAATTTGACCTGGTGTTGTCATTCATGGGGCAATTATGCTTGAAGTGACCCAACTGTTTGCACCGGAAGCAGCGTTGTTCGTTGTCCTCCTGGCGTGGGTAGCGAGGGCTATATGTCATCGGTCTGTTAGGCGGTTGGTATCTAGCGGCTGGTGGGTGTGAGGGCGCCGTTGGTTGTGGGGGTTGTACCCGTGGTGTGACCTGGTTTGTCTTGCGAGTATCCGCATATTCATCCGCCAACTTCGCGGCCTCTGGTAGAGTCATGGGCCTGCGATCTCTCACCCAATCCTTGACGTCCGTCTGGATGTGATTGTAAAATTGCTCCAGGAGCATTAGTTGCAAAATGTCCTCTGCGGTGGTGGCCTGGCTGCTGTTAACCCAGTTAGAGGCCGACAGGGACAGCTGGCATGCCCATTCTGCGTAAGAGTCTTCCGTGGTTTTGCGTGAGTCCCTGAACTTCTGTCGGTGGGACTCTGGGGTTACTGCATAACGAGCCAGGAGCGCTTCTTTAACCCTGGCGTAGCTATGGATATCCTGATCTGGCACGGTCCGGAAAGCATCAGAAGCTTTGCCTGATAGTTTGCCTGACAATATTGCGACCCAGTCTCCTCTAGCTATTCGGTGCAGGTTACATTGTCGCTCAAAGTCTGCCAGGTAGTTATCAATCTCACAGTCCTTTTCATCAAAAGCTTTAAAAGCGCTAAACGGAATCTTCCTTGCGTCTGCTGTGCTGTACTCACTGTTCGTAGAAGGTGCGGCTGCTTGTTGGACTGCTGCCAGTTTTAACTGTAGCTCTGCGTCCCTTATTTGTTTATCCTTCTGTAGTTCTGCGTCCCTTATTTCTTTAGCCTTCTGTAGTTCTGCGTCCCTTATTTCTTTAGCCTCCTGTGGCTCTGCGTCCCTTATTTGTTTATCCTTCTGTAGTTCTGCGTCCCTTATTTGTTTATCCTTCTGTAGCTCCGCGTCTCTTATTTCTTTAGCCTCCTGTAGCTCTGCGTCTCTTATTTCTTTAGCCTTCTGTAGCTCTGCGTTTACTAACATGTCCATCACTTTCAGCACCACATCCGGCGTTGGGTTCGGGCCGAACCATGCTAGCTTCTCTCTCATTAGCTTGTTGGTTGGTGACTCCTCCTGAATCACTGGTGTCTCCATCTCTTGTACTGCTGGCGTTGCTGCAATCACGTCCTCCTGGTCTATCTCCATTGATTCTGCTATGATGACCCGCTTGGTTTTGTTGCTAGCAATCCTTCCACGAACTTCCAGTAGTTCTTTCAGTGTATTTCTTTTAAGCAGGGTGTAGCAGCCTTCCATTCACTGTTCCCAGTGTCTGCTTGGAATCCGGGTGTAAAGGAGAGTAGAAGGGAAGATCCCGCTGCTGCCAACCAATTTGTGACGGTATCGGTATGATATCCCCGTCAACGTTCCCTTCTTCCCATAACGAAAATCACCCCAATATTCCACGAGGAGGGATATCCCTGGAGTCGCCCAGAAAGCCACACATGAGACCAGCTTACTGCTTGAACAACACAGACTTTAATGTTATAACACACACAGCTTATATGTCATTTCCAAAACTGTTACAATGACAAATCTCCGCCCCCCTCACACTGGGGCTTCCATACAGATGACTAGGTAGACACGACGGGGCCGATGCTGAAAACACATTTTCTTTAGACAATGACATCAATGACGCTGAGCACTAGCTGTACTGAATACATCAACCAGACCGCTCGACCCCGCATATAGAGAGATAATTACCACAATGAAGCAATCAGAATAATTAACACAAGCCACTTAAACCCAGCTCTCCTTCACACAACACAATAGATCAATTAACCTTTAGAAATAGTGAGGGGACATTAGCACGTCAATAACCTGTCAGAGGAATGAATCACATGAAATTCCTTTCTACCTCTACCCATGGCTAGCAGGGGGCAGTAAACTGAGACATATAGGCAAATGTATCACAGTGACCATAAAAAATGTGCCAAAGCTTTTATCCAAAGAACTGTACCGAAACCAAGAGACATCACCAGTGTACAGAACAAGGTAGTATTGTCGCAACTCAAATGTTATATTAAATAAAAAAATCTTACAACAAATAAAGTACAGCACCCAACCTGGGACCAAGGGCAATAGGGGCCCTTAGGTGCCTTCTGTCCAGACTTTGGGCCCCATCAACCAGTACCGGGTGTGGAACCATTGATATGTGAAAGGCTTGTAATGGCAATCGCTAACCAGACACATCTGTAGCACGTCCCCAGTCACCAGACACACCTGTGACATGTCCCCAGTCTCCAGACACATCTGTAGCATGTCCCCAATCTCCAGACACATCTGTAGCGTGTCCCCAGTCTCCAGACACACCTGTAGTATGTCCCCAGACACACCTGCAGCATGTCTCCTTTCTCAAGACACATCTGTTGCATGTCTCCAGTCTCAACTGTAGCATGTCCCCAGTCTCCAGACACATCTGTAGCATGTCCCCAGTCTTCTGACCCACCTGTAGCATGTCCCCAGACACATCTGTAGCGTGTCCCCAGTCTCCAGACACACCTGTAGCATGTCCCCAGACACACCTGCAGCATGTCTCCTTTCTCAAGACACATCTGTAGCATGTCTCCAGTCTCACCTGTATCATGTCCCCAGTATCCAGACACACCTATAGAATGTCACCAGTCTCCAGACATGCCTGTAGCATGTCTCCAGACTTCAGACCCACCTGTATCATGTCCCCAGTCTCCAGACACACCTGTAGCATGTCCCCAGTCTCCAGACACACCTGTAGCGTGTCCCCAGTCTCCAGACACACCTGTAGCATGTCCCCAGTCTCCAGACACACCTGTAGCATGTATTCAGTCTCCAGACACACCTGTAGCATGTCCCCAGTCTCCAGACATGCCTGCAACATGTATCCAGTCTCCAGACCCACCTGTAGCATGTCCCCAGTCTCCAGACATATCTGTAGCATGTCCCCAGTTTCCATACACACTTGTAGCATGTCCCCAGTCTCCAGACACACCTGTAGCATGTCCCCAATCTCCAGACAAACCGATAGCATGTCCTCAGTCTCTGTAGCATTACATATACAAAATATTATGCGTGGCCCCTTGGGGATGTCAAGGGCCACAGCTGAATCTTCCAAGTAAGTTGACATATAGGAATACAGTGATGCCTAGATTTCATGTGCCTCTCTGGGGTCCGGAAGGATTTATTTTTTTGTCGCCAATAATTTGCAAGAAAAGCCCCGACGGGTTTTGATTGGCCTCTGGGCCGCACTCGGCGGAGCCTTTGAGAACATAATATTTGCCGATTTTACTTTGTAACCTTTCTGATGTGTAATTTGTATCTTCTAAAGCAAATATCACTCAGAATAAAAAGTCATCCTCCAGCCAACATCCGTCCAGCTCGTCCATTCCTCTCACCTTCCCCCTCCTTCCAAAAATAGAAATTTGTACAGTTTTGAGCGCTCGGAGGCAGAGAGCGCTCGGGGGCAGAAAGGACGGCGTAGCCCTCCCGTCCGGGGGCTTTTATTCCTCCACGTTTCACTCCGGTCCCGTTTTTATTCGCTCCGATCTATTAGCGATAATAAATGAGATGGATCTTTTTATTTGCTTTTAGATAATTCTGATACGTTTTATTTGATGTGTTTTCGCCGATGTAAATGCTGACTTAGCGAGCAGAAAAGAGCCGTAAATCATTTTAGGGGGATGTGAGGCTGGAAGCGAGTCATTTCTTAAATGGATTGTTCGCTGCTCAGGAAAGCAATGTCGCCTGCGGTGCCTTCCAGCCGAACACAGAGACCAAATCTCATCTTTTTTGTTTGTTTTTTGAGCCAAACAATGTGCCAGGAGATGTGAGGACCCCTTCTACCCTTAAAGCTGAACTCCAGTCCAGCCCATGTACAGACCCAGGAACTTAGCACAGGGAAGGTGGGAACCCCTCATAATGGGCACAGCGGGTGTACAGACCCGGGAACTCAGCACAGGGATGGTGGGAACCCCTCATAATGGGCACAGAGGGTGTACAGACCCGGGAAATCAGCACAGGGATGGCGGGAACTCTTCATAATGGGCACAGCGGGTGTACAGACCCGGGAACTCAGCACAGGGATGGTGGGAACCCCTCATAATGGGCACAGCGGGTGTGCAGACCCAGGAAGTCAGCACAGGGATGGTGGGAACCCCTCATAATGGGGCACAACGGGTGTACAGACCCAGGAACTTAGCACAGGGAAGGTGGGAACCCCTCATAATGGGCACAGCGGGTGTACAGACCCGGGAACTCAGCACAGGGATGGTGGGAACCCCTCATAATGGGCACAGAGGGTGTACAGACCCGGGAAATCAGCACAGGGATGGCGGGAACTCTTCATAATGGGCACAGCGGGTGTACAGACCCGGGAACTCAGCACAGGGATGGTGGGAACCCCTCATAATGGGCACAGCGGGTGTGCAGACCCAGGAAGTCAGCACAGGGATGGTGGGAACCCCTCATAATGGGCACAGCGGGTGTACAGACCCGAGAACTCAGCACAGGAAGGGCGGGAACCCCTCATAATGGGCACAGCGGGTGTACAGACCCGAGAACACAGAACAGGGATGGTGGGAACCCCTCATAATGGGCACAGCGGGTGTACAGACCCGGGAACTCAGCACAGGGATGGTGGGAACCCCTCATAATGGGCACAGCGGGTGTGCAGACCCAGGAAGTCAGCACAGGGATGGTGGGAACCCCTCATAATGGGCACAGCGGATGTACAGACCCAGGAACTCAGCACAGGGATGGTGGGAACTCCTCATAATGGGCACGGTGGGTGTACAGACCCGGGAACTCAGCACAGGGATGGCGGGAAGCCCCTTAATGAACACAAGAGTGTTCTTACCAATAGAGTACCCTAGAGGAAGGAGACATTCTCAGGGGGTAACTCTTCAGCACTAAACCTTAAAATACTATTAGTTTTTGGGGAACAGACCCTTTAAAACGTTATCAGAATAACTGGCCACCCTAATTCGGGCTCCTGTGGTCTCACGGCTGGTCTATCATGGTGCACTCTGTTTGGTTCTCCCACAGAGTATTCGCACGCCGCCTACACTTAGTGCACAATGCAGCCTCCGGAATGTTAACTAACCAAACTTGGCACCTTCCCAAATCACCAGTTCTTCCCCGACCTCCTCAGATCAGCGTCCCACAGAATGGAGAGATTCCTATAATCAAGCAACCGAGATTATTATTATTATTATACAGGATTTATTTAGCACCGCACTCTCCAATATAAGAGTGACAGTACAGTTACAATGCAATTCAATACAAGAGGGCCAGGCAATGGTGCTTTTTGGATTTTTGCGCCCCCCCCCCCCTTATCTAAATTTGTCCCACCCCAGCTGGTGTATATCGTTCTTGTCTCAGGGTCTGATGAGGAAGCTGCAGCCGTTCACAGCGAGGGTTCCTCATCAGACCCTGAGGCCCCGTACACACGTCCGAGGAACTCGACGTGCCAAACACATCGAGTTCCTCGTCGAGTTCAGTGTGGAAGCCGCCGAGGATCTCGGCGGGCCGACTTTCCTCATTGAACAACGAGGAAATAGAGACATGTTCTCTTTTCGGCCCTACGAGTTCCTCGTCGGCTTCCTCGCTGAAAAGTGTACACACGACCGAGTTTCTGGCTGAATTCTGCCGAGAAACTCGGTCGTGTGTACGGGGCCTGGGACGCGATTCATCCAAGTGCCACTTACAGTATGGGGTCAGTGAGGCAGAGGATGGGGCCAGCAGGGCACAGGATGAGATGGCACTGGAGGGCAATGATGAGGAGGCACTGATGAAGCTACACTGATAGGCGGCACTGATGGGCGCTGATAGGCAGCACTGAAGGGCACTGATAAGCAGGCACTGATTGGCAGCGCTGATGGGCACTCAGAGGCGGCACTAATAGGTGACACTGATGGGCACTCATAGGCGGCACTGATGAGCAGGCACTGATTGTTCATCCTCCAGGTCGTTTATGAACAAATTAAGTAGGATTGGTCCCAGCACAGAACCCTGGGGGACCCCACTACCCAGAGGCGGCTATCTAATTAGGCAAATCAGGTGGTCGCCTAAGGCCTCGCACTCACATGGTCCTCGTGGCCGCCTAATTTGCCTGTGATCAATACTAATGTCGGATCGGATCTCTCTATCACCCCTGTCTCTTTCTCACCCCCCCCCCCCTCTTGCATTGGCTGAATGTGTCTTATGGGTGAGGAGGGTACCCTGGAAGTGGTGCTGATCACCTGTGTGCTAGATCCGTGCATTTTCTGCAGCCATTTTTTTCTGCCTGAATTTTTTTTCCCATAATGGGCGTGAGTGGGGGCCTCATGCCTAAGTTTTGCCTAAGGCCTCACAAAGCCTAGAGCCGCCTCTGCCACTACCAGCCCCGGACCATTCCGTGTACTCCCCATTTATCACCACCCTCTGAACTCGCCCCTTGTAGCCAGTTTTCAATCCATGTACTCACCCTATGGTCCATGCCAACGGACCCTACTTTGTACAGTAAACGTTTATTAGGGAACAAATGCTTTTGCAAAATCCAGATACACCACGTCTACGGGCCTTTCTTTATCTAGATACACCACGTCTACGGGCCTTTCTTTATCCAGATACACCACGTCTACAGGCCTTCCTTTATCTAGATACACCACGTCTACGGCCTTTCTTTATCTAGATACACCACGTCTACGGACCTTCCTTTATCTAGATACACCACGTCTACGGGCCTTTCTTTATCCAGATACACCACGTCTACAGGCCTTCCTTTATCTAGATACACCACGACTACAGCCTTTCTTTATCTAGATACACCACGTCTACGGACCTTCCTTTATCTAGATACACCACGTCTACGGGCCTTCCTTTATCTAGATACACCACGACTACGGGCCTTTCTTTATCTAGATACACCACGACTACAGGCCTTCCTTTATCTAGATACACCACGTCTACGGCCTTTCTTTATCTAGATACACCACGTCTACGGACCTTCCTTTATCTAGATACACCACGTCTACGGGCCTTCCTTTATCTAGATACACCACGACTACGGGCCTTTCTTTATCTAGATACACCACGTCTACGGACCTTCCTTTATCTAGATACACCACGTCTACGGGCCTTCATTTATCTAGATACACCACGTCTACGGGCCTTCCTTTATCTAGATACACCACGTCTACGGCCTTTCTTTATCTAGATACACCACGTCTACTGGCCTTTCTTTATTCAGATACACCACGTCTACGGGCCTTCCTTTATCTAGATACACCACGTTTACGGCCTTTCTTTATCCAGATACACCACGTCTACGGGCCTTCCTTTATCTAGATATACCACGTCTACAGGCCTTCCTTTATCCAAATACACCACATCTACAGGCCTTCCTTTATCTAGATACACCACATCTACGGGCCTTTCTTTATCTAGATACACCACGTCTATGGGCTTTTCTTTATCCAGATACACCACGTCTACAGGCCTTCCTTTATCCAGATATACCACGTCTACGGGTCTTTCTTTATCCAGATACACCACGTCTACGGGCCTTCCTTTATCTAGATATACCACGTCTACGGGCCTTCCTTTATCTAGATACACCACGTCTACGGACCTTCCTTTATCTAGATACACCACGTCTACGGGCCTTCCTTTATCCAGATACACCACGTCTATGGGCCTTCCTTTATCTAGATACACCACGTCTACGGGCCTTCCTTTATCTAGATACACTACGTCTACGGGCCTTCCTTTATTTAGATATACCACGTCTACGGGCCTTCCTTTATCTAGATACACCACGTTTACGGCCTTTCTTTATCCAGATACACCACGTCTACGGGCCTTCCTTTATCTAGATATACCACGTCTACAGGCCTTCCTTTATCCAAATACACCACGTCTACGGGCCTTCCTTTATCTAGATACACCACGTCTACGGACCTTCCTTTATCTAGATACACCACGTCTACGGGCCTTCCTTTATCCAGATACACCACGTCTATGGGCCTTCCTTTATCTAGATACACCACGTCTACGGGCCTTCCTTTATCTAGATACACTACGTCTACGGGCCTTCCTTTATTTAGATATACCACGTCTACGGGCCTTCCTTTATCTCGATGGCAACTCACCTCCTCATAGAAGGTTAATAGATTGGTTTGATAAGAACGATTCTTCATAAATCCATGCTGATTACTGCTAATGATACCATTCTCATTACTAAAATCTTGTATATAGTCTTTTATCATCCCCTCCAAGAGCTTACATACTATTGATGTTAGGCTGACTGGTCTGTAATTCCCAGGGATGTATTTTGGACCCTTTTTAAATATACCATTCCAGTTAGTAGACTGTCAGTAAAAATTAGGAACCATGAGCTGGCAATTACTTGGCTGAGTTCCCTAAGTACCCTTGGATGCAAGCCATCTGGTCCCGGTGATTTATGAATGTTAAGTTTTCCAAGTCTAATTTTAAATTCTGTCCTCTGTTAACCATGGAGGTGCTTCCTGTGATGTGTCATGAGGATAGACACTGCAGTTTTGGTTAATGAAGCCCCTCGATTCCCTTGTGAAGACTGAGGAGAAGAATAAATTCAATACCTTCGCCATCTCCCCATCCTTTGTAACCAGATGTCCTTCATCATTCTTTCTGGGGCCAATATGATCTATCCTCTCCTTTTTAACTGCAGTCAGAATGCAGGGATCAGGAGTGCGTTGGGTTCAGAATGTAGGGATCAGGAGTGTGTTGCACTCAGAATGCAGGGATCAGGAGTGCCTTGGGCTCAAAATGTAGGGATCAGGAATACGTTGCGCTCAGAATGTAGGGATCAGGAGTAATTTTCCTTAGAATGCAGGGATCAGGAGTGCATTGCACTCAGAATGCAGGGATCGGGAGGGCGTTTCACTCAGAATACAGGGATCAGGAGTGCGTTGCGTTCAGAATGCAGGGATCAGGAGTGTGTTGTGCTCAGAATGTTGGAATCAGGAGTGCATTGGCCTTAGAATGTAGGAATCCGGAGTGCATTGCGCTCAGAGTGCAGGGATCAGGAGTACGTTAAGCTTAGAATGTAGGGATCAGGAGTGTGTTGCGCTCAGAATGCAGGGATCAGGAGTGCGTTGCTCTCAGAATGCAGGGATCAGGAGTAGGTTGTGCTCAGAATGCAGGGATCAGGAGTGCATTGCATTTAGAATGCAGGGATCAGGGGTGTGTTGCACTCAGAATGCAGGGTTCAGGAGTGTGTTGCGCTCAGAATGCAGGCATCAGGAGTGCATGGTGCTCAGAATGTAGGGATCCGGAGTGCGTTGTGCTCAGAATGCAAGGATCAGGAGTGCGTTGCCCTCAGAATGCAGGGATCAGGAGTGCGTTGCGCTCAGAATGCAGGGATCAGGAGTGCGTTGCTCTCAGAATGCAGGGATCAGGAGTGTGTTGTGCTCAGATAGCAGGGATCAGGAGTGCGTTGCGCCCTGTAAAAAGTACATTCTGGAATTGGCAGAAGGAAGACTTCACTTCCTTTAACCTTTTCTCCTCAAGTGAGACTTCAGGTAGGAAGAGATGATGACATCATGTGATCAGCCGACCAGGAAGTGCGGTCTGTCTTATCAGTTCAGCATTGTTAATGCCAAGCTGAGTCTGACCACAGAATGTAGGGATCAGGAGTGCGTTGGCCTCAAAATGTAGGGATCAGGAGTGAGTTGCGCTCCGAATGCGGGGATCAGGAGTGCGTTGCCCTCAGAATGCAATTATCAGGAGTGCGTTGCGCTCAGAATGCAGGAATCAGGAGTGCGTTGCGCTCAGAATGCAGGAGTGCGTTGCGCTCAGAATGTAGGGATCAGGAGTGCATTGCGCTCAGAATGCAGGAATCAGGAGTGTGTTGCGCTCAGAATGCAGGGATCAGCAGTGCGTTGTGCTCAGAACGTAGGGATCAGGAGTGAGTTGCGTTTAGAATGTGGGGATCAGGAGTGCGTTGCCCTCAGAATGCAATTATCAGGAGTGCGTTGCGCTCAGAATGCAGGAATCAGGAGTGCGTTGCGCTCAGAATGTAGGGATCAGGAGCGCCTTGCCCTCAGAATGCAGGGATCAGGAGTGCGTTGTGCTCAGAATGCAGGGATCAGGAGTGCTTGCGCTCAGAATGCAGGGATCAGGAGTGCGTTGCCCTCAGAATGCAGGGATCAGGAGAGCGTTGCCCTCAGAATGCAGGGATCAGGAGAGCGTTGCCCTCAGAATGCAGGGATCAGGAGTGCGTTGCGCTCAGAATGCAAGGATCAGGAGTGTGTTGCCCTCAGAATGCAGGGATCAGGAGTGTGTTGCGTTCAGAATGCAGGAACCAGGAGTGTGTTGCGCTCAGAATGCAGGGATCAGCAGTGCGTTGCGCTCAGAATGCAGGGATCAGGAGTGCGATGCGCTCAGAATGTAGGGATCAGGAGTGCGTTGCGCTCAGAATGCAGGGATCAGGAGTGCGTTGCGCTCAGAATGCAGGGATCGGGAGTAAAAAGTACATTCCAGAATTGGAAGAAGGAAAACTTCACTTCCCTATTTTCACCATTTCCCCCTCAAGTGAAACTCCAGATAGGAAGAGATGATGACATCACGTGAAACTTCAGATAGGAAGAGATGGTGACATCACGTGAAACTTCAGATAGGAAGAGATGATGACATCACGTGATCAGCCGACCAGGAAGTGCGGCCCGTCCTAAAACGTTACTTTATAACAATACATGGAGAATAATGTTTATGGTTTTATTCTTTTCATACGATATCAGCTTTTGAAGGAGAATTGGTCGGTTGCTGTTTCCTCCGCCATCAGCTGCCCCGCGGTCCCTGCCGCCTGGCGGGGAAAAGGTTCACGAAGGAAGGCTGTGTCCTCATTCCTCTGGGGGATCTTAATTAGATGAGTGCTGGTCTTTGAGGCAGTTCCCATGGTAACTCCATCTGGTCAGAGGCGACTGTGTTAAATGAACTTTCTCTCTCCTTATTGGGAATGCCTTTCAAACTGATTTTTTCCTTTTTTTTTCGGAAGGGGGACCTGTCAGGACATCTGTTGCCTACCGCATTCCAAATCTCCCAGGCAGCGCTCACGCCTGCCGCCGCCCCAACTAATGGGAATGGTGGTATGTCATGCCACTGCGTCATGGCGCATGGTGGAGGGTCTGTCATGTTATTGACGCCACCTCTACATTGGCTGTTTCGGGGGCGGGGGGGGGGGGGCATATATCAAAGGGTACTGACCTGATTGAGACACCAGAGCATCCACTGCTTCTGCTTGAGCATTGTGGGCCGCATCAGCAGTATGGTTACCCTCAGAAGGCTGGTTGTATCTGGGGTGCGCTACGTACAGAGTGCAAGAGTTCAGGAATGTGCTATGTACAGAGTGCAGAGTTCAGGAGTGCGATACGTACAGAGTGCAGAGTTCAGGAGTGTGCTACATACAGAGTGCAGAGTTCAGGAGTGTGCTAGGTACAAAGTGCAGAGTTCAGGAGTGTGTTATGTACAAAGTGTGGAGTTCAGGGGTGTATTGTGTACAGAGTGCAGAGTTCAGGGGTGTGTTATGTACAGAGTACAGAGTTCAGGGGTGTGTTATGTACAGAGTGCAGAATTCAAGAGTGTGCCATGTACAGAGTGCAGTGTTCAGGGGTGTGTTATGTACCGAGTGCAGAGTTTAGGGGAGTGTTATGTACCAAGTGCAGAGTTCAGGGGTGTGTTATGTACAGAGTTCAGGGGTGTGTTATGTACAGAGTGCAGAGTTCAGGGGTGTGTTATGTACAGAATGAAGAGTTCAGGGGTGTGTTATGTACATAGTGCAGGGTCCAGGGGTACGCTTCATACAGAGTGCAGGGTTAGGGAGCAGGTAACTTACAGAGTTCAGAGGTGCGTTATGTAGAGTGCAGGTTTTAGGGGTGCGCTACGTACAGAGTGCAGGGTTAGGGAGTGTGTTACGCACAGGGTGCAGAGTTTAGGGGTGCACTACGTACAGAATGCAGGGTTCAGGAGTGTGTTATGTGTAGAGTTCAGGGATGTTCTATGTACAGAGTGCAGGGTAAAGGGGTGCACTACATACAGAAGAGTGTATTACGTACAGAGTGCAGGATTTAGGGGTGTGCTACGTACAGAGTGCAGAGTTCAAGAGTGTATTACGTACAGAGTGCAGAGTTCAGGGGCAGGCTGTGTACAGAGTGCAGAGTTCAGGGGCAGGCTGTGTACAGAGTGCAGAGTTCAGGGGCGGGCTGTGTACAGAGTGCAGGGTTTAAGGGTGCGCTATGCATTTCCGAAGGCTTCGAGAGATGAATGAAGCGACGATGAAGCATGATGCAGGTGAGTATTAGTGGGTGGCCATAAATCACGATGACCTGACTTACAAACTAGGGACCTGTTTGTATTGTCGCCGTATCAATTACAAAAGCACGGAGTATTTAAGAAAATCCCGTCTACAGAGTACAGTTGCCATGGCTGCAAGGAAGAGAAATCGGAATGTTTTTGTAGTTGAAGAAGAGTGTACCTTCATTTTATCCAAAGGGGACATGTCTTCAGATACGGCGTCCAAACTCTAAGGCCCCGTACACACGTCCGAAAAACTCGACGGGCAAAACACATAGTTTTGCTCGTCGAGTTCCTTGTGAAGCCGCCGAGGATCTCGGCGAGCCAAATTTTCCCATTGCCCAACGAGGAAATAGAGAACATGTTCTCTTTTTGGCCCGACGAGATCCTCGTCGGTTTCCTCGGCGAAAAGTGTACACATGACCGGTTTTCTCGGCAGAATACGTCTCCCATCGAGTTTCTTGCTGAATTCTGCCGAGAAAACCGGTCGTGTGTACGGGGCCTAATATTTCCATCTTTAATGTCGTTTTCACCCTTGCGTTTCGTACAAAACCTCCAGAAGAACATTTGTGTTTAGTTTTTCGATGACTGTTGGGGGTCAGATACGGGGAGGGAGAAGATGTCTGAGAGTTTCAGCACAAAGCTCAGGATGATCCAACATGAGATATGTGAAGAACGGAGAATTAGCCAAGTGCCGAGTTGGTGCCAGGACTGCGGTATAAGTGCTGCATTAGGCCGTGTGAGCTCCGTTCCAATCAGATAAAGGATTATGTCACATTTGAGCTATTACACCCCCTGGCTGGCTGCAGAGCTGACGCTTTGTGCAAGGCTTAATAGAGAAGTGCCAAGTAACGGCCATCAGCCAGGGCCTCTCATCGCTTCAGATCAGAAAAAGGACCGAACCTGTTAGAGTAAAATTTACACCAATTCACCACTCGGCAACCTCCTTCCTTCCAACTCTTCCGACTGGTCTCCACTGTTTCAGCTCCACTCCCCAGACTTTAACCCTTCAGCTTCCTGATTGGCCTTTACCTTTCTGGAGCCAACCAACAACCCCCATCCTTTCACCTCCCCTTACTAGTCTCCATTATTTCAGTATCTTTGGGTGGCCTTCATCATCCTTTCCACACCACTCATCATCTTTTATTCATCCAACTCCACTGACTGGCCTTTGTTCTTAAGTTCCACTCACCAGACTTTATCTCTTCAGCTTCCTGGCCTCTACCTTTCTAGAACCAACCAACAACCTCCATCCTTTCACCTCCCATTACTCGTCTCCATTCTTTTAGTATCTTTAGTTGGCCTTCATCCTTTGGCACCACTGATCATCTTCCATTCTTCCGACTCCACTGACTGGCCTTTGTTCTTCAGCTCCACTCACCAGACTTTATCTCTTCAGCTTCCTGATTGGCATCTACCTTTCTAGAACCAACCAACAACCTCCATCCTTTCACCCCCTTACTAGTCTCCATCCTTTCACCCCCCTTACTAGTCTCCATCCTTTCACCCCCCTTACTAGTCTCCATCCTTCCACCTCTCCTGGCTAGCCTCCATTTTTTTGGTATCTTTGGGTGGTCTTCATCCTTCGGGCACCACTGATCATCTTCCATTCTTCCAACTCCACTGACTGGCCTTTGTTCTTAAGCTCCACTCACCAGACTTTATCTCTTCAGCTTCCTGGCCTCTACCTTTCTAGAACCAACCAACAACCTCCATCCTTTAACCCCCCCCTTACTAGTCTCCATCCTTTCACTCCCCTTACTAGTCTCCATCCTTTCACCTCTCCTGGCTGGTCTCCATTTTTTTGGTATCTTTGGGTGGTCTTCATCCTTCGGGCACCACTGATCATCTTCCATTCTTCCAACTCCACTGACTGGCCTTTGTTCTTCAGCTCCACTCTCCAGACTTTATCTCTTCAGCTTCCTGATTGGCATCTACCCTTCTAGAACCAACCAACAACCTCCATCCTTTCACTCCCCCTTACTAGTCTCCATTCTTTCACTCCCCTTACTAGTCTCCATCCTTTCACCTCTCCTGGCTGGTCTCCATTGTTTTGGTATCTTTGGGTGGTCTCCATCCTTCGGGCACCACTGATCATCTTCCAACTCCACTGACTGGCCTTTCTTCTTCAGCTCCACTCACCAGACTTTATCTCTTCAGCTTCCTGATTGGCATCTACCTTTCTAGAACCAACCAACAACCTCCATCCTTTCACCCCCCTTACTGGTCTCCATCCTTTCACCCCCCCTTACTAGTCTCCATCCTTTCACCTCTCCTGGCTAGTCTCCATTTTTTCGTTTAGTATCTTTGGGTGGTCTTCAACCTTCGGGCACCACTGATCATCTTCCATTCTTCCAACTCCACTGACTGGCCTTTGTTCTTCAGCTCCACTCACCAGACTTTATCTCTTCGGCTTCCTGATTGGCCTCTACCTTTCTAGAACCAACCAACAACCTCCACCATTTCACCTCCCCTTAATAGTCTCCATTCTTTTAGTGTCTTTGGTTGGCCTTCGTCCTTTGGGCACCACTGATCATATTCCATTCTTCCAACTCCACTGACTGGCATTTGTTCTTCACCTCCACTTACCAGACGTTATCTCTTCAGCTTCATGATTGGCATCTACCTTTCTAGAACCAACCAACAACCTCCATCCTTTCACCTCCCCTGGCTAGTCTCCATTTTTTGGGTATCTTTGTGTGGTCTTTATCCTTCAGGCAACACTGATCATTTCTAATTCTTCCAACTCCACTGACTGCCCTTTATTATTTCAGCTTCACTCACCAGTCTTTGAATTTTTAGCTTCCTGGTCGGTCTCCATTTTTCTAAAACCAACCTTAATCCATCCATCCAACTCCCCTTACTAAGGTCCTTCCTTTCAGTACCTTTCGCTGGCCTCCATCACTCCAGTACCACTGAGCATCTTCCATCCTTCCATCAACTCCATTGATTGGCCTCCGACACTGACTCTACTGCCCACATTATATTTATCCAACTCCACAGATGGCTTCAATTTTTCTACATCCAGTCAACAACCTCCATCCTTCCAACTTCCCTGACTGGCCTCTATCCTTCATTCTTTTAGTTTTTCTGGCTTCATTCTTCCAGCACAACTGAACATCTTTATCATTCCAACTCCACTGACTGGCTTTCAGCTCTCCTCACCAGACTCTTAACTCTCTGATTGGCTTCCATTTTTCTACATTCACTCAGCAACGTCCATCCTTCCCTGACTGGTCTCCATCCTTCCAGTTCCTCTGGCTGGCCACCACCACTCCAGTACTATTAAGCATCTTCCATCCTTCCAACCCCACTTACTGGCCATCGACTCTGACATTGACTCTACCCTCCAGACTCGATTTCTTTCAGCTCCATGGTTGGCTGCTATTTTTCTACATCTACTAACTAAACTCCTTGCTTCCAATTCCTCTGAATGGCCTCTATCCTTCCAATTTACCCATACTAACCTCCATTCATTCAGCTTTTCTGGCTAGCCTCTATCCTTCCAGCACAACTGAAGATCTTCTGTCCTTCCAATTTCACTGACAGGGATTCACAGTTTTATCTCTACTCGGCCTATCAGCTCCCTGGTTGACTTCCATTTTTCTACATCCACTTACCAACATCCATTCTTCCACCTCCCTATCTATCCAGCATCTCTGAATGGCCTCCATATTTCGATCTCCTCCGATTGGGCTCCATCCTTCTGTTTCCTATAAATGCCTTCACTTTTCACACTTTTTGTCTCTAACTTAGCAGGCTCTATCAGCTCCCTGGTTGGCTTCTATTTTTCTATATCCACTCACCAACATCCATTCTTCCAACTCCCCTGGCTGGTCTCATCCTTCCAGTACCAGAGACTATGCTTCGTCATTCTGCCTCCTATGAATGACCCCTATTCTTCTAATTCTTCCGAGTGGTCTCCATCCTTCCAGGACAACTCACCAACCTCCATCCTTCCAGCTCCGCAAACTGGCCTTAATCCTTCCAGTACTCTTATTACTCCTTTATCTATCCAGCATCTCTAAATTGCCCTCCATATTTCGATCTCCTCCGATTGGGCTCCATCCTTCTGTTTCCTATAAATGCCCCCTATACTTCCAAATCTTCTAAATGGCCATCCTTCCAGTACAACTCACCAACCCCCATCCTTCCAGCTCCTCTGATTGGCCTTCACTTTTCACACTTTCATCTCTACTCAGCAGACTCTATCAGCTCCCTGGTTGGCTTCCATTTTTCTATATCCACTCACCAACCACCAACCTTCCAACTCCCCTGGCTGGTCTCATCCTTCCAGTACCCGAGACTGTCCTCCATCCTTCTGCTTCCTATAAATGCCCCCTATTCTTCGAATTCTTCCGAGTGGCCTCCATCCTTCCAGTACGACTCACCAACCCCCATTCCCATTCACGTCACCAAGCGCGTGCTCCTGTCAACCAACCAAAACCTTCTCCAAATTCCTAAATCCGCTACAAATCGAAGGGGGAAGGCAGATTTTCGGTCCAAGGACCTCGGCTCTGGAATGCTCTACTCTCTATCATCCGCTTGGAGGAAAACCATCGGGCCTTTAGGAAAAAACTAAAGACCCACCTCTTCTGAAGGACCGGTACGACTCTGGATGTCAAGCGCCTTGTGGCGATTAAGTTCGCATTTGTTGCGCTATACAAGTTACTCACTCACTCATTCTTCCAGATCCGCAAACTGGCCTTAATCCTTCCAGTACTCTTGTTCATCCTCAATCTATCCATAATCTCTGAATAGCTTCCATATTTCGATCTCCTCTGACTCACCTCTATCCTTTGAGCTGTCCCTACTGGCCTCCATCTTTGCATTACTGCCGACCATCCTCCTCCCTTCCAAGTAATACATGGCCGACTTTTTTCCCCCCAGCAATTAAGACCTTGTCCAAAGACTACCAGAGATATCTTTTGACCTAAAACACAGTATCTAACCCAAGTTCTAACAACAGTGACAGCACTGACTTTGCCATGTCGGCACAGGGTACAAAAGGGCTGCCACACCAGGACAAGGTCCTTTAGCACCCAAGGCACCCAAATTTGACCCCCCTCCTCCTTGAACTGTGAACTTCTTCAGCAGTGTAAGTTACAGGTCCTCCCCTTTTGAGCCCTCTGCTGCCGAAGCGCTCAAGGCAGCTGCCACCTCTGCCTACCCCTTGGCCCGGCCGTGCATCAAAAACCTTGACAAGAGTTTCTCAACCTCCCGCTGTCACTCCATCATCATCTTCATCGTCGCAGGTTCTGGTGACAAAGCGCTCACATTAATGCGCATAATTACCATCAGCTCCATAAACAGCCGCGTCTGATGAATCTGCCGCTTCATCTGCATTAAATAATGGGGGGGGGGGACGCTATTTACATAGAGAACAGGTGGGTTTAATGAAGCAGCTCTAAAAAGCTACAATTAAAAAGGAAAAGAAGTGCAAATTCGGAGATAAAAAAAAAATATTTTATATGGGAATCACTGAAGGGATGCAGACGCGTTCTCACAGATGGGAGGAAATAGTAAAAATAAAAAACTTGTTGTTTGTTTGCATTCTAATTATTAGGTTGTGGATCTCGCTGAACAGAAGCCGAGATGGCCTAAAAATAAATGCCAGGAAGTCGTGCTTTACCCTTCCGTCTGCAGCCCCATCGCCAGCCAGGCCTCTCGTGTAAAATGCTGTTACCTAGAAGGCTGCCCATTCTTCTTTGGAAAATATTACAAGCTCTGTCAGATTGGATGGAGAGCGTCTGTGATCAGCAATTTTCAAGTCTTGCCACAGATTCTCAATGGGATTTAGGTCTGGACTGTGACTGGACCATTCTAACACATGAATATACTTTGATCTAAACCATTCCATTGTAGCTCTGGCTGTACGTTAGGGTCGTTTTCCTGCTGGAAGGTGAACCTATCCGCCCCTGGTCTCAAGTCTTTTGCAGACTCTAACAGGTTTTCATCTAAGATTGTCCTGTATTTGTCTCCAACCATCTTCCCATCAACTCTGACCAGCTTCCCTGTCCCTCCTGAAGAAAAGCATCCCTACCACATGATGCTGCCACCACCATGTTTCACGGTGGGGATGGTGTGTTCAGGGTGATGTGCGGTGTTAGTTTTCCCCCCACACACAGCATTTTGCTTTTAGGCCAAAACGTTGAATTTTTGTGTCATGTGACCAGAGCACCGTCTTCCACATGTTTGCTGTGTCCCCTCCCCTACGTGTTTGCTGTGTCCCCTCCCCCACATGGCTTCTCACAAACTGCAAACAGGACTTCTTATGTCTTTCTTTCTCCAATGTCTTTCTTCTTGTCACTCTTCCATAAAGGGCAGATTTGTGGAGAGACCACTAATAGTTGTCCTGTGGACAGATTCTCCCCCCTGAGCTGTGCAGCTCCTCCAGAGTTACCATGGACCTCTTGGCTGCTTCTCTGATGAATGCTCTCCTCGCCCGGCCCGGTCAGTTTAGGTGGACGTCCATGTCTTGGTAGGTTTGCGGTTGTGCCATACTCTTTCCATTTTCCGATGATGGATTGAACAGAAGCTCCGTGAGATCTTCAAAGCTTGGGAGATTTTTTTTTTTATAACCCAACCCTGCTTTATACTTCCCCACAACTTTATCCCTGACCTGTCTGGTGTGTTCCTCGGCCTTCATGATGCTGTTTGTTCACTAAGGTTCTCTAACAAACCTCTGAGGGCTTCACAGAACAGCTGTATTTATAACTGAGATGACATTACACACAGGTAGACTTTATTTACTAATTAGGTGATTTCTGAAGGCAATTGGTTCCACTTTTCACATATTTATTTGTATAATTTTCCTTCCACTTCACAATTATGTGACACTATGGGGGGGTCTCTCACATAAAATCCCAATAAAATACATTTACGTTTTTGGGTGTAACATGACACAATGTGGGAAATTTCAAGGGGTGTGAATTATTTTTCAAGGCGCTGTACATTTTGCCTTCCCTGGTTCCTCCCTCCTTCCCTCATCAACATGCTAATTACATTTATGAATAAAATGTTTCTATTTTTATTGCATATCTTATTTTAGATAAGATATCTTATTTTATCTCTGTGCTTCTCTTTGCAATGCATGGCTGGTGGGAGGGGCCTCCTGAAACCATCACAGCACACTGCCTCGGTACTCCCTCTCATGAGCCCTCAGCACTGATGGGCGGGTATCAGTCTAGAGGAGTGGGCGTTGCTAGGCAGGCTGCATTTGCATAGGTAATGCCCACATTCGATGCTGAGCCTCCATGATTGGAAGAACGGAAATTCAATGAATAAATAAGAAGAGCAGTGGGAGGAGTTATGCAAATATCAAAATACCATGATGGGCGAGTATCAGTCTGGAGGAGTGGGCGTTCCTAAGCAGTCTGTATTTGCATAGGTAACGCCCACATTCGATACTGAGCCTCGGTGGCAGCTGGTGCTCTATTTTTTGAGGGGGGGCGGCAAACAAACCCGATATGGGCAGTGGGAGGAGTTATGCAAATCTCAAAATGCCTTGATGGGTGGGTATCAGTCTGGGGGAGTAGGCATTCCTAGGTAGGCTGTATTTGCATAGGTAACGCCCACATTTGATACTGAGCCTTCATGATTAGAACGGAAATCCAATGAATGAATAGAAAGTCCTGGTGCAAGCAGTGGGAGGAGTTATGCGAATATCAAAATACCTTGGTGGGCGGTTTTAGTCTGGGGGGAGTGGGCGTTCCTAGGCACACTGCATGTGCATACGTACCGCCCACATATGATGCTAAGCCTCCGCGATTGAAAGAACTGAAATCCAATGAATGAAAGAGGCGGGGTCAGGGTGATGATGATACAGGATGTCCCCGTGTCAGGAAATTGGGCGGGGCTCTGACTTGCTGCAGATTCTAATGCACATTGTGAGAAGCTCACAGTGGGGTGGATTCAGTAAGCAATTGCGTCTGCGTATCCATAGTTACGCAGCGCAATTGCTTAGTTGCGCCGGCGTAACGACTTTTCTGTATTCAGAAAGCTTGTTACGCCGACTGCAGCCTAAGATATGACTGGCATAAGGCTCTTATGCCGTCGTATCGCAGGCTGCATTCTTACGATGGCCGCTAGGTGGCGTTCCCGTAGTGGTCAGCGTAGAGTATGCAAATTGCATACTCACGCCGATTCACAACCCTACGCGCGCCCTGCGTACGCATTTTACGTCGTTTGCGTTCGTCGGGTTCCGCGTAAGGCTGCTCCTGCTATTAGCAGGGGCAGCCAATGCTAAGTATACCCGTCGTTCCCGCGTCGCGATGTTTGAAAATTATGTCGTTTGCGTAAGTGAATCGTGAATGGCGCTGGACGCCATTTACGTTCACGTTAAAGCAAATGACGTCCTTGCAACTTCATTTGCCGCAATGCACGTCGGGAAAGTTTCCCGACGGAGCATGCGCACTACGTTCGGCGCGGGAACGCGCCTAATTTAAATGATCCACGCCCCCTACGGGATCATTTAAATTACGCGTGCTTACGCCGGCCATTTTTACGGAGCGCCTTCCGCAAATTACGGAGATACTGCTTCCTGAATCAAGCGTAGCGCAAGTAATTTACGGAGGCGTAGCGTAAAAACGTAACGCTGCGCCACCGTAAGAAGTGCGCAGCAGTACCTGAATCCACCCCAGTGTGCAGTGAAATCAGAGTAAGCCATTTCAGTCCAGGGGGAGGAGCTATTACAACTGCGCAAGACTGAAGGGAAGCTGAGTTCTGCTTTAAGGGACTGTAAGAGGGTTCATGTGGGGGCTCGTCCGGAATCCTCTCCACCAAACACTGAAAAAGTTTTGAGTGCGTTGATCCTTTAAAAATTCACTTTCTTACATTCGTCTCTCTCTTTTTTCCTTCTTTTCCAGCTATTCGTCATCGACAATGGCGCAGACGACTGGCGGATCGCGATGACCTACGAGCGGATATTCTACATCAGCCTGGAGCTGCTCATCTGTGCCATCCACCCCATTCCCGGGGAGTACAAGTTCTTCTGGAACGCCCGCCTGGCCTTCTCCTACACCCCTTCACAGGCCGAGGCCGACGTGGACATTATCCTCTCCATCCCCATGTTTCTGAGGCTCTACCTGATCGCCCGCGTCATGCTCTTGCACAGTAAACTTTTTACGGACGCCTCTTCCCGCAGCATCGGGGCGCTCAACAAGATCAACTTCAACACCCGTTTCGTCATGAAGACCTTAATGACCATCTGCCCTGGAACCGTCCTGCTGGTCTTCAGCATATCGCTGTGGATTATCGCTGCCTGGACCGTACGTGTCTGTGAGAGGTGAGGAGGGTATGATAGATGCCAGGGCCAGTTTAGATAATAAGCCCCAACTGTCCACAGTAGTTTGTGTCTCTGCCCCTCCCACAAGGCAGAGATTTTCCTGCAGTAGTTTGTGTCTCTGCCCCTCCCAAAATGAGGAGATTTGCCCCAGAAGTTGTGTCTCTGTCCCTCCCACAATGGGGAGATTTCCCGCAGTAGTTTGTGTCTCTGCCCCTCCCACAATGAGGAGATTTGCCCCAGTAGTTGTGTCTCTGCCCCTCCCAAAATGGGGAGATTTCCTGCATTAGTTTGTGTCTCTGCCCCTCACACAATTAAGAGATTTCCCCCTGTAGTTTGTGTCTCTGCCCCTCCCACAATGGTGAAATTTTCCTGCAGTAGTTTGTGTCTCTGCCCCTCCCACAATGGTGAGATTTTCCTGCAGTAATTTGTGTCTCTGCCCCTCCCACAATGGTGAAATTTTCCTGCAGTAGTTTGTGTCTCTGCCCCTCCCACAATGGTGAGATTTTCCTGCAGTAATTTGTGTCTCTGCCCCTCCCACAATGAGGAGATTTGCCCCAGTAATTGTGTCTCTGCCCCTCCCACAATGAGGAGATTTGCCCCAGTAATTGTGTCTCTGCCCCTCCCACAATGGGGAGATTTCCTGCTGTAGTTTGTGTCTATGCCCCTCCCACAATAAGATTTCCCCCAGTAGTTTGTGTCTCTATCCCTCCCACAAGGCAGAGATTTTCCTGCAGTAGTTTGTGTCTCTGCCCCTCCCACAATGAGGAGATTTGCCCCAGTAGTTGTGTCTCTGCCCCTCCCACAATGGGGAGATTTCCTGCAGTAGTTTGTGTCTCTGCTCCTCCCACAATGGTGAGATTTCCTGTAGTAGTTTGTGTCTCTGCCCCTCCCACAATGGGGAGATTTCCTGTAGTAGTTTGTTACTCTGTCCCTCCCACAAGGCAGAGATTTTCCTGCAGTAGTTTGTGTCTCTGCCCCTCCCACAATGAGGAGATTCGCCCCAGTAGTTGTGTCTCTGCCCCTCCCACAATGAGATTTCCCACAGTGGTTGTGTCTCTGCCCCTCCCATAATGGGGAGATTTCCTGCAGTAGTTTGTGTCTCTGCTCCTCCCACAATGCTGAGATTTCTCCCAGTAGTTTGTCTCTGCCCCTCCCACAAGGCAGAGATTTCCTGCAGTAGTTTGTGTCTCTGCTCCTCCCACAATGGGGAGATTTCCTGCAGTAGTTTGTGTCTCTGCTCCTCCCACAATGGGGAGATTTCCTGCAGTAGTTTGTGTCTCTGCCCCTCCCACAATGGTGAGATTTCCCTCCAGTAGTTTGTGTCTCTGCCCCTCCCACAATGGTGAGATTTCCCTCCAGTAGTTTGTGTCTCTGCCCCTCCCACAATGGGGAGATTTACCCCCCAGTAGTTAGAGTAAGAGGTGGGAAGGGGCCAGCCAAACTCTTCTTTTAAGATTTGCTCAGAACTTCAGCTGCTCTGTCTCTTCATCTCATGTTCTGATGGAGTTTTCCCTGAAGGTGACCTCGGCTTCTTTATCAGCCCGGTAATAATTACACGGGTGTGCGATGGAGCTGACTGGTTGTCTGTGTATGCGGAGCGTGCGTCATCATTTCTCCATACGGAACAGACGGAAGGCTCTGATTGGCCCGCGGGAGCCATTATTTGCCGTCTCCATAAGTGTGCCCATCTGTGTTTGAGGTTTGGATGTACGGAGGGGGATTATGGGAGGTAAGAATGTAAATCCCACTTTAATTAGCGGAGATCACACTTCAGTCAATAGACTCATTACACACAAGAATCCCTCATTAAAGGAGGACTCCGCTGAGCGTTCTCTGCAGGTAAACAGACACGTGATACCACCCATTACTACTACAGACGGGAAAA
Source organism: Rana temporaria (assembly GCF_905171775.1). Taxonomy (NCBI): domain Eukaryota; kingdom Metazoa; phylum Chordata; class Amphibia; order Anura; family Ranidae; genus Rana; species Rana temporaria. The sequence continues at coordinate 117,992,931 of NC_053501.1, forward strand.
TAATCCGACAGCCGGATCCGGGGGAAGGCGAAAATCAGGAGAATCTAACTTTTATGGCGCTTTTACCACGCCCCATCCCCCAACTGCTACCCGCTTTGCGGCAGGACTTATTCCCCCCCCCCCTTCGTCGCTTTCAGCAGCTTTAGTGCCCACCAAACGTGGCCTATTCGAGTGATGCAAGTGCTTGGATTGCTTTTCATAGGTGTTTGACAGGTGGCGTCGTATTCCCGCTTTAACCCCCTTGGACCCCCGCACAACCCTGTTCATGGTGCTTGCAGAACAACTCCATTCGCTTGAATAGGCCATGATCGGGAGCAGTGGCCCCTGTTGATCGGTCTATCGATCAAACCCCCCCCACCCCCTCCCGTCGCTTGGCCGTCCGCCAAAAAAAAACAGCCCCGCGCCAACCCCATCCAGGTCACGGGCAGCTTCCACCATGTCTCCTCCTTGGCAGCTTCCCCCCTGTGTCTCCTCCTCGGCTGCTTCCCCCCGTGTCTCCTCCTCGGGAGCTTCCCCCCATGTTTCCTCCTCGGCGGCTTTCCCCCGTGTCTCCTCCTCAGCAGCTTCCTCCCTGTGTCTCCTCCTCAGCAGCTTCCCCCCATGTCTCCTCCTTGGCAGCTTCCCCCCTGTGTCTCCTCCTCGGCTGTTTCCCCCCCGTGTCTCCTCCTTGGCAGCTTCCCCCCTGTCTCTCCTCCTCGGCTGTTTCCCCCCCGTGTCTCCTCCTTGGCAGCTCCCCCCCTGTGTCTCCTCCTCGGCTGCTCCCCCCCCCGTGTCTCCTCCTCGGCGGCTTCCCCCCGCGTCTCCTCCTCGGCGGCTTCCCCCCACGTCTCCTCCTTGGCAGCTTCCCCCCGTGTCTCCTCCTCGAGTACTAGGTGAGGGGCTCTCACAAAGAGAGACCCAACCAGGGCAGGTGAGGAAGGGATATAAGGGCCACACATCCTCCCCCTAAACTTCAGGGTGGGTGCATAGATTTCAGGCACAGGACTCCTGGTGGGGACAAGACACCCCTAGGTCCACCTAGACCAAAGGCCCAGTGGACCCCTTTCTTTTTGATCAGGCAAAGCCAACCAGGGAGTACTAGGTGAGGGGCTCTCCCAAAGAGAGACCCAACCAAGGCAGGGGAGGAAGGGACATAAGGGCCACACATCCTCACCCTAAACTTCAGAGTAGGCCCCTAGACTTTAAGTGCAAGACTTCTGATGAGGGAAAGAGACATTTAGGTCCACCTAGCCCAAGGGTCTAGTGGACCCTGTTCTTCATGATCAGCCAAAGCCAACCAAGGAGTACTAGGTGAGGGACTCTCCTGAAGAGAGACCCAACCAAGGCAGGGGAGGAAGGGACATAAGGGGCACCCCCCCTAGACTTTAGGGTAGGCCCGAAGACCCACACTCTACATTCCAAGTGAAAAAAAATACATAAGCGCGGGCCTCCTCTTCAACGTGTCATAGCTGAGCAGGTCAAAGTCAGGGGGATGAAAACAAGCAGAGCAGTAATAAGGGCCTCCATACACCGAAGGTGCCTCATATTACTCGCTAGGAGATCTGAAATGATAATTGTGAGCGCCATCGGAAATAAAGACCATCGATTCCTATTATCATGCTGTCCATCTTGTCAATCTGTGTGATGGCACATCATAATCTTCGCAATCTTTTCCCTTGAAATTGCCGTTAAATTGCACAATTTTCTTAAAGACGGCCGTACGTACGCGAGGCAGTCTGATAGAGCAATCAAACTTCATGATTCAGTTATATTGTTGAAATTGAAAAGCAGGAACACTTTGAGGGGCAATCTCATAAGGTCTGTGGTTGAGTCGCCATATTTAAAAAACGCATTAGCCAGCTGGATTGGCCTGATTAATTCAGATGATCTTAGTCATTGCTAGACGGTATACCGGAGCCTTTCTCAACCCTGACCCCAGGGGAACCCTTGAAATAATTTTCAGTACTCGGGGAACTCCTGATAAGAATAGTCCACTGTGGTCATTGGTTAAATGTTCCTTACATTGGTGATCAGTGGGAAGAATGTTCCTTACGTTGGTGATCAGTGGGAAGAATGTTCCTTACATTGGTGATCAGTGGGAAGAATGTTCCTTACATTGGTGATCAGTGAGAAGAATGTTCCTTACATTGGTGATCAGTGAGAAGAATGTTCCTTACATTGGTGATCAGTGGGAAGAATGTCCCTTACATTGGTGATCAGTGAGAAGAATGTTCCTTACATTGGTGATCAGTGAGAAGAATGTCCCTTACATTGGTGATCAGTGAGAAGAATGTCCCTTACATTGGTGATCAGTGAGAAGAATGTCCCTTACATTGGTGATCAGTGAGAAGAATGTCCCTTACATTGGTGATCAGTGAGAAGAATGTCCCTTACATTGGTGATCAGTGAGAAGAATGTCCCTTACATTGGTGATCAGTGAGAAGAATGTCCCTTACATTGGTGATCAGTGGGAAGAATGTCCCTTACATTGGTGATCAGTGAGAAGAATGTCCCTTACATTGGTGATCAGTGAGAAGAATGTCCCTTACATTGGTGATCAGTGAGAAGAATGTCCCTTACATTGGTGATCAGTGAGAAGAATGTTCCTTACATTGGTGATCAGTGGGAAGAATGTCCCTTACATTGGTGATCAGTGAGAAGAATGTCCCTTACATTGGTGATCTGTGGGAAGAATGTCCCTTACATTGGTGATCAGTGGGAAGAATGTCCCTTACATTGGTGATCAGTGAGAAGAATGTTCCTTACATTGGTGGTCAGTGAGAAGAATGTCCCTTACATTGGTGATCAGTGAGAAGAATGTCCCTTACATTGGTGATCAGTGAGAAGAATGTCTCTTACATTGGTGATCAGTGGGAAGAATGTCCCTTAGATTGGTGATCAGTGGGAAGAATGTCCCTTACATTGGTGATCAGTGGGAAGAATGTCCCTTACATTGGTGATCAGTGGGAAGAATGTTCCTTACATTGGTGATCAGTGGGAAGAATGTTCCTTACATTGGTGATCAGTGAGAAGAATGTTCCTTACATTGGTGATCAGTGGGAAGAATGTTCCTTACATTGATGATCAGTGGGAAGAATGTTCCTTACATTGGTGATCAGTGAGAAGAATGTCCCTTACATTGGTGATCAGTGAGAAGAATGGTCCTTGCATTGGTGATCAGTGGGAAGAATGTCCCTTACATTGGTGATCAGTGGGAAGAATGTCCCTTACATTGGTGATCAGTGAGAAGAATGTTCCTTACATTGGTGATCAGTGGGAAGAATGTTCCTTACATTGGTGATCAGTGGGAAGAATGTTCCTTACATTGGTGATCAGTGGGAAGAATGTCCCTTACATTGGTGATCAGTGGGAAGAATGTCCCTTACATTGGTGATCAGTGGGAAGAATGTCCCTTACATTGGTGATCAGTGGGAAGAATGTTCCTTACATTGGTGATCAGTGAGAAGAATGTCCCTTACATTGGTGATCAGTGAGAAGAATGGTCCTTGCATTGGTGATCAGTGGGAAGAATGTCCCTTACATTGGTGATCAGTGGGAAGAATGTCCCTTACATTGGTGATCAGTGAGAAGAATGTTCCTTACATTGGTGATCAGTGGGAAGAATGTTCCTTACATTGGTGATCAGTGGGAAGAATGTTCCTTACATTGGTGATCAGTGGGAAGAATGTCCCTTACATTGGTGATCAGTGGGAAGAATGTCCCTTACATTGGTGATCAGTGGGAAGAATGTCCCTTACATTGGTGATCAATGTGAAGAATGCCACCCTTACAGCCAACTAAAATGATCATTGGTGTCATGTTACAGCTTTCAGCGTTCATCATTGAAGGTTTTGTTCCCTTTTTCGTGTTCCTGTAATCAGAATGGAGTTTCCTAAGAAGAAAAATGTTACTGCGCTGATCTAATTATCCAGAGGTATTTAATCTCTGGGAATATGGACATAAGTGAAATATCAGGGCCACAATGTACCCAATCTTAAGTGTGAATAACCTGAATACAAACAATAAAAAATATAAGAAATATATGAGACATACAAATGTGACACAGTGATTTCAAACTTAAATCATATATCTAGATCAGTGTGTCAGCATACAATCCATATGCCACAGTGCTTCTATGAGAAAAATGGCTGTTGCTGCTACTGACCAACCAAATAGTGAAAACAATACGAAAGATATTACAAAAAAATATATTATATATATATATATATGTGTGTGTAAAAACCCAATATGCGGTACGCCAACTGCACCGTGAGTTGTCCAATAACCAATATTGGAACAAAATAAAATAAATATCAATAAAAGTGAAATAATTATCAAACAACCATACAAATGTGCAATGTGCTGGCTGCACTTAAAAATAGTCCAAATGGCAGGCAATCTTGCTCTTATACAATAGGTTCCAGCAAACACAAGGTTCAATGTTGGTAATGCTGTATACAGGAAAGTGCCGCTATCTCTTCCACCCGACAAAGATGTGCCACCATCACCAATGGTTAAAATCAACACTCACCAGACCCCAGATATTATTAGGCTCCAAAGTGGTGTCTTTTCTTTGTCGGTCAGTGGGTGTTGCCTCCTTTTCCCTTTTACAAGGTGTCATCAATTCCTCAAAAACAAGGGGCTCATCATGGTGTAGTATATTAAAATATGTATTTATTTAAAAAAGGTAAAAAAATATAACACTTACAATATAAAGTGCCTCTGACCGGCACTGAGTGTCTTTGGCAGTGTCAACCGTTAAAAGCCGCTGACCAGCATTTAAGTGGCGTCCTAAGAGGTGTGCTTGCCCCGCTGTGCTCCGCATGTATTGCTACAAGGGGTCCGTGCGCGCTGGTGTGCTGCACCCTCAATGTGTGTGTCCAAACAGCCTCTTCGCGTTTCGCTAGTTGCGTCGTCAGGAGAGCTCTCCTGACGACGCAACTAGCGAAACGCGAAGAGGCTGTTTGGACACACACATTGAGGGTGCAACACACCAGCGCGCACGGACCCCTTGTAGCAATACATGCGGAGCACAGCGGGGCAAGCACACCTCTTAGGACGCCACTTAAATGCTGGTCAGCGGCTTTTAACGGTTGACACTGCCAAAGACACTCAGTGCCGGTCAGAGGCACTTTATATTGTAAGTGTTATATTTTTTTACCTTTTTTAAATAAATACATATTTTAATATACTACACCATGATGAGCCCCTTGTTTTTGAGGAATTGATGACACCTTGTAAAAGGGAAAAGGAGGCAACACCCACTGACCGACAAAGAAAAGACACCACTTTGGAGCCTAATAATATCTGGGGTCTGGTGAGTGTTGATTTTAACCATTGGTGATGGTGGCACATCTTTGTCGGGTGGAAGAGATAGCGGCACTTTCCTGTATACAGCATTACCAACATTGAACCTTGTGTTTGCTGGAACCTATTGTATAAGAGCAAGATTGCCTGCCATTTGGACTATTTTTAAGTGCAGCCAGCACATTGCACATTTGTATGGTTGTTTGATAATTATTTCACTTTTATTGATATTTATTTTATTTTGTTCCAATATTGGTTATTGGACAACTCACGGTGCAGTTGGCGTACCGCATATTGGGTTTTTACACACACATATATATATATATATAATATATTTTTTTGTAATATCTTTCGTATTGTTTTCACTATTTGGTTGGTCAGTAGCAGCAACAGCCATTTTTCTCATAGAAGCACTGTGGCATATGGATTGTATGCTGATACACTGATCTAGATATATGATTTAAGTTTGAAATCACTGTGTCACATTTGTATGTCTCATATATTTCTTATATTTTTTATTGTTTGTATTCAGGTTATTCACACTTAAGATTGGGTACATTGTGGCCCTGATATTTCACTTATGTCCATATTCCCAGAGATTAAATACCTCTGGATAATTAGATCAGCGCAGTAACATTTTTCTTCTTAGAGCACTATTGACCCCCACTAAGGGCACACAGTACTGCAGCAGATCACAGTTCACATTTATTTATTTATTTTCTTTTGCGCCGGTGACACTCACAACCAGAATGGAGTTTCCTGCTGATTCATTTATGTCTGAGGTCGGTTGGTTGCCTGAAGACCAACACTGGTTGGAAGATTCCTTTCGGCATTTCATCCTCTGTTATGATGGGTTGCGGCTCTTTGGTTATCTTTTTTATCCCTTCTAGTGCTGGATTGTAGGTGGTCACTAGAGGTACGCAGTCGCTTGTTTGTTTTTTCTCTCTATATTTTATGAGATTTTCTCTTCGGGTTTTTGAAGGTAGCATTCATGCTTGTACTGATGGTTGTCTTGCTAGACCATTGTGTACCAGTACTGCTTGTACCGAGAAGAATGGTACTGTTCCTGACACCTAGCCGCTCCTCGGTATCCCCCACCGAGAGCTTCTCTAATAGCCGCTGTACGCTCTGCAACATCCCTCCTCTCCACCGTTCTCACACACATACACGGGCCGCCCGTACCAGAGGGATCATGTGGGGACAGGCAGGACCACAACAGTCCCTGGGCGGGGGGGGGACACAGCACGCTTGGGGGGCACAGTTATAATTTTGCACCCCCCCTAAATGTTGCACCTGAGGGGGGAAAGTACCAGGTGCCCGATCCCCCCCCCCCCCCATGCCACTGCAATTCGGGGACAGTGTTCTCAATCCGGGATAAATCAGGGGACAGACTGGCTCCGGGGTAAGTGTTCTCAATCCGGGGACAAATCAGGGGACAGACTGGCTCCGGGGACAGTGTTCTCAATCCGGGACAAATCAGGGGACAGACTGGCTCCGGGGACAGTGTTCTCAATCCGGGGACAAATCAGCGGACAGACTGGCTCCGGGGACAGTGTTCTCAATCCGGGACAAATCAGGGGACAGACTGGCTCCGGGGACAGTGTTCTCAATCCGGGACAAATCAGGGGACAGACTGGCTCCGGGGACAGTGTTCTCAATCCGGGACAAATCAGCGGACAGACTGGCTCCGGGGACAGTGTTCTCAATCCGGGACAAATCAGGGGACAGACTGGCTCCGGGGACAGTGTTCTCAATCCGGGACAAATCAGGGGACAGACTGGCTCCGGGGACAGTGTTCTCAATCCGGGGACAAATCAGGAGACAGTGTTCTCAATCCGGGACAAATCAGCGGACAGACTGGCTCCGGGGACAGTGTTCTCAATCCGAGGACAAATCAGGGGACAGACTGGCTCCGGGGACAGTGTTCTCAATCCGGGGACAAATCAGGGGACAGACTGGCTTCCGGAGACAGTGTTCTCAATCCGGGGACAAATCAGCAGACAGACTGGCTCCAGGGAGTGTCTCTCAATCCGGGGACTGTCCCCGGAAACCGGGGATGTCTGGTCACCCTATGTTGGAAGAAAAAAGTATCATGGACGTTACTTAATTGTGTTGTTTTAAGTGCACTAATGTGGCACACAGGAACAGAGCCGAGGCAGTCAATCAGCTGAAGCTCCCTCCCCCCTGTCACCATTTTTCTCTTGGTGTCAGAATTTTCCTAATGCAGATGGCAGAGGAAGGAGGCAGCGGACAGAAAATGACACTTAGTGCTTTGGATTGAGGCAAGTACACACTATAGAGGGATATGCTTCATGTGTGAGGATTACAACCACTTTAAGAGTGACTGGAGGAGGAACCCTTTTTCATACCCCTAGGGATTAATGAGACCAAGTTTAGTGGAGTGATTAAGTGCAGACACGAAGGGAAAGGTAGGGACAGATTAGCCAATAAGAAGAATAAACCCGGGCGAAAGGATCAAAAATAAATGGGTAGAAAATCATGTACGGAAGGACACGGGTGCCAGAATGTCCTCTAGACGTGCTCCTGGCACACGTTGGGTAATGAAAAAGGACTATAACATTTTTATGTCGAATTTAATAACATTAAACTTCCGCGGTTTAACCTGGCGTTACATAAAAAAGTGAAACATTTTAGGGCAGGCGGTGGACACCCCTTTTAAGACGTTAGGCTATCATGCTATTAGCAAAGGAATTGGGCCATGGTTGTTAAAGATCGGTCAATGGCTGAGAGCGGCGGCTGGGTCTACGGTACGCAGACGTCTCATTGTTCTTCCTTCTCCCACACAGGTACCACGACCAGCAGGATGTCACCAGCAACTTTCTGGGTGCCATGTGGTTGATCTCCATCACGTTCCTCTCCATTGGTTATGGTGACATGGTGCCAAACACCTACTGCGGGAAAGGCGTCTGTCTCTTAACCGGCATTATGGTGAGTAAGTGAGTGGCTCTCGATGAGTAGTACCGGGCGTCTAGCCCAGGAGAAGATTTTTTTTTTTTTTAGATAACTCAAGTGCAATTGGTATCCTTTGGATTTTGGTGGGGTTTTTTTTTTTCCGTCAAAATAAAGTTGGCGCGGTAGTTTTGAAAGTCACGAGTTGGCTCGTTGCACTCCAATCCCAGTACCACAATAATACCATAACCTTACATCCTGTGATCCTAATTCTGACCTTGTGGTCCTAATTCTAACCCTACAGTCCTACTCCTTGCCCTTTAGGACTAACCTTATAGGCCTAATCCCAACACCACAAAAGTATTACAATATTGTGGTCCGAACTCTAACCATATAGTCCTAACTCTGATCCCAACACCACAAAAGTACCATAAACTTTACGGCCCGGATTCACATACAGCGGTGCATAGGTATACCGGCGTAGCGTATCGAATATACGCTACGCCGACGTAGCGCAGAGCGGCGAGCACAGTGGGCCAGATTCAGATAGGTTAGCGGATCCGCGTAACCTATCTGATTTACGTTACGCCGCCGCAAGTTTTTGAGGCAAGTGCTTTATTCAGAAAGCACTTGCCTCTAAAGTTGCGGCAGCGTATCGTAAATCCCCCGGCGGAATTCAAATTCCGCGGCTAGGGGGCGTGTAAAATTTAAATCAGGCGCGTCCCCGCGCCGATCGAACAGCGCATGCGCCGTCCGCAAATTTTCCCAGCGTGCATTGCTCCAAATGACGTCGCTAGGACGTCATTGGTTTTGACGTGAACGTAAATTACGTCCATCTGTATTCGCGAACGACTTGCACAAACGACGTAAAAAATTCAAAATTCGACCCGGGAACGACGGCCATACTTAACATAGGATACGCCGCATATAGCAGGGGTAACTATACGCCGGAAAAAGCCGAACGCAAACGACGTAAAAAAAAAGCGCCAGGCGGTCGTTCGTTTCTGAATCGGCGTAACTCCTCATTTGCATATTCCTTGCATATACAAACGGAAGCGCCACCTAGCGGCCAGCGTGAGATTGCAGCCTAAGATCCGACGGTGTAAGTCACTTACACCTGTCGGATCTTAGGGAGATCTATGCGTAACCTTATTCTCTGAATCAGGCGCATAGATACGACGGCCGGACTAAGAGATACGACGGCGTATCAGGAGATACGCCGTTGTATCTTCTTTCTGAATCCGGGCCAGTATTCACAAAGCACTTGCTCCCAACGTTGCGCCGGCGTAACGTAAATTCGTAGGCGTAAGCCAGCCTAATTCAAAGTAGGTGGAAGTGGGCGTGATCCATTTAAATGAAGCGTGACCCCATGCAAATGATGGGCCGAACGAACGGCGCATGCGCCGTCCCATGGACGCATCCCAGTGCGCATGCTCAGAATCACGTCGAAAATACTCCCTAAGATACGTTGAATCACTGCCTACGACGTGAACGTAACCTACGCCCATCCATATTCACGTACTACTACGTAAAATACGACGGCTGTTCCCTGGTCCATACCTTTGCATGAGTTGTGCCTCATAGATGGGGAATAACTATACGCCGGACGTAAGCCTTACGTAAACCGCGTATATTAATGCGCCGGGCGCAAGTACGTTCGTGAATCGGCGTATCTCACTCATTTGCATATTCGAATTGTAAATCAATGGGAGCGCCCCTTGCGGCCAGCGTAAATATGCGCCCACGATACGACGGCGTAGGAAACTTACGTCGGTCGTAGGAAGCCTATTTTCAGGCGTATCTAGTTCTGTGGGCACGGCGCACAGATACGACGGCGCACATTTACACTTACGCGGCGTATCTCGAGATACGCCGGCGTAAGTGCTACGTGAATCCGGGCCTACATCACTAACTCTAATGCCGCGTACACACGATTGGGCTTTTGCCCCGACTAAAAGCTCATCGGAATTCCGACGAATTCCATCGGAGTAAAATAGAACATGTTCTATATTTAAACTCCAATGGAATTCATCGGAATTTCCGATGGAATTTCTCTGATGGGGCATACACACGGTCGGAAATTTCCTATGGAAAAAGTCAGTCGGACTGTACGCAGCATTACAGCTTGGTCCTTATTCTAACCCTATAGTCCTAGTACTAGACCTTTAGCACTAGCCCTATCCCTAAAGCCCTAACTCTAGTCCCAACACTGCAAAAATATCACAACCTTATAGTCCTATCTCTAACTATATTGCCCTAACTCTGACCCTATAGCCCTAAGTCTATCCCTTTAGGACTAGCTCTATCTTTAGGGATAGACTTAGGCCTTAGTTAGGATAATATGGTTAGAGATAGTACTACAAGGTTGTGATTTTTTGCAGTGTTGGGATTATAGTTAGGGCTATTAGGGCATAAGCCTATAGCTCTAGCTCAACAACCTAATCCCAACCCTAGATCCCAAATCCTACCTGAATTCTAAAACAAATCACTGTCACTACAGTTTTAACCCTACCCAAACCATACATACATAACCCATTCATGTAGTCTTAACCTTACATCCCTAACCTAATTTTACAGATCTGACCTAACCCTACAGATTTAACTTATCCGTATAACATTTACACTAGCCCTACAGACATACCCTTACCTTACCGTCCTACCTTTAACCCTGCAGCCCTATTCTAACCCTATAGATCTGATCTTAGTTTGAGCCTATAGCCCTAACCCTAGATCTCCATCCTAACCATACAGTCCTATCCCAATCCTACTGTCCTAACTCTATAGCCTGCACCCTAGACCTATAGATATGTACTTACCTTACAGCCCTAACTTTAACCCCATAACCCAACTCTAACCCTACAACACATTTCTAACCCTCTCGTCCTAACCCTATAGTCTGCATCCTAGCCCCGCATGTATACCTTTAGCTTACAACTCTAACCTTAACCCCATGGCCCTAACTCTATCCCTACAGCCTTCTCCTTACCCTATTGTCCTAACCCTATAGCCCGCAGCCTAGCCCCATACGTATACCCTAACATTACAGCCTTAACCTTACCCCCATAGCCTAAAACTAACCATACAGCCTTCTCCCAACCCTATAGTCCTAACCTTATAACCCGCATCCTAGCTCCACAGGAATACCCATACCTTACAACTCTAACTTTAATGACATCGCCCTGCCTCCAAACCTTCAGCCCCCTCTTTACCCTATTGTCCTAACCCTATAGCCCGCAGCCTAGCCCTATAGGTATGCCCTTACCTTATAGCCCTAACCTTATCCCCATAGCCCAACTCAAACTCTACAGCACGTTTCTAACCCTATAGTCTTAACCCTACAGCCTACACCCTAGCCCCACAGGTATACCCTTAACTTACAACTCTATCATTAGCCCCATGGCCTTAACTTGAACCCTATTGTCCTATCCCTATAGCCCCCAGCCTAGCCCTATAAGTATACCTTTACCTTACAGCCCTTACCTTAACTATATAGCCTTTATATCTAATCCTACAGAACTATAGTAACCCTAAAGCCTTCACCCTAGCCTCACAGGTATACCCTTACCTTACAACCCTACCATTAAAACCCCATGGCCTTAACTCCAACCCTAGAGTCCTCTCCTTAGCCTATTGCCCTAACCCTATAGCCCACAACGTAGCCCTATAGGTATACCTTTACCTTACAGCCCTAACCATAACCCCATAGCCTAAATCTAGCCATACAGCCCTCTCCCAACCCTATAGTCCTAACCCTATAACCTGCCCCGTAGCTCCACAGGTATACCAGTACCTTACAACTCTAACCTTAATCCTATCGCCCTAACTCCAAACCTTCAGCCCCCTCTTTACCATATTGTCCTAACCCTATTGCCCGCAGCCTAGACATATAGGTATACCATTACCTTATAGCCCTAACTTTATCCCCATACCTCTTCAGATAAAAAAATCCTTATCCCCATAGCTTAACTCTTACCCTACAGCACTTTTCTAACCCAATAGTCCTAGACCTACAGCTCACACCCTAGCCCCACAGGTATACCCTTACCATACAACTCTAACCTTAACCCTAAGGCCTTAACTCCAACCCTTGAGCCCTCTCCTTACCCTATTGTCCTAACCCTATAGCCCCCAGCCTAGCCCTATAGGTATTCCCTTACCTTATAGCCCTAACCTTAACCTCATAGACCAAATATAACCCCACAGCCCTCTCCTAACACTTCAGTCCTAACCATATAGCCTACACCCTAGCTCCACAGGTATACCCTTGCCTTACAAATGTAACCTTAACCCCGTGGCTTTAACTCCAACCCTACAGCCCTCTCCTTACCTTGTTATCCTAACCCTATAGCCTGCAGCCTAGCCCTATAGGCGTACCCTTACCTTATAGCCCTAACCTTATCCTCATAGCACAAATCTAACCCTACAGCCCTCTCCTAACCTGCACTCTAGCTCCACAGGTATACCATTAACTTACAACTCTAACCCTAACCCCATGGCCTTAACTCCAATCCAAGAGCCCTCTCCTTAACCCATTGTCCTAACCCTATAGCCTGCAGCCTAGCCCTATAGGTATACCCTTACCTTACAGCCCTAACCTTAACAATATTGTCTTTATATTTTATCATACAGAACTCTACTAACCCTATAGCCTTCACCCTAGCCTCACAGGTATACCTTTACCTCACAACACTAACCTTAACCCCATTGCCTTAACTCTAACCATAGAGCCCTCTCTTTAACCTATAGCCCACAGCCTAGCTCTATAGGTATACCCTTACATTACAGCCCTAACCTTAACCCCATAGCCTAAATCTAACCCTACAGCCCTCTCCTAACCCTACACCCTAGCACCACAGGTATACCCTTACCTTACAACTCTAACCTTTCCATGGCACTTACTCCAACCCTACAGCCCTGTCTATACCTTACTGTCCTAGCCCTATAGCCCGCAGCCTAGCTTTATAGGCATACCCTTACCTTACAGCCCTATCCTTAACCCCATAGGCTAAATCTAACCCTACAGCCTACTCCCAACCCTTAAGACCTAACTCTTAAAGCGGTGTTTCACCCTGCAGAACAACTTTTTAGCATAAAATTGGGCATAGTAGCGCGAGCTACAGTATGCCTGTCTTAATTTTTTTCTCCCCGTACTCACAGTGTAATCGTACATAGAAGAATCCGACTGCCCGCGGGGAATGGGCGTTCCTTTCAAGAGGGAGGGTGATTGACGGCCGCCTCTGGCACGTCACGCTCCGCGAAGACAGCCGGAGTAGGTCTCGGCTCTTCACGGCGCCTGCGCACAGACTATGCGCAGGCGCCGTGAAGAGCCAAGCCTATTTCGGCTATTTCCGGAGAAGCGTGACGTGCCAGAGCTGGCCGTCAATCACCTTCCGTCTGGATTGGAACGCCCATTCCCCGTGGGCAGTCGGATTCTTCTATGTACGATTACACTGTGAGTACGGGGAGAAAAAAATTAAGACAGGCATACTGTAGCTCGCGCTACTATGCCGAATTTTAATTCAATCTTATTTTATTCAGAAAAAAAAGAGAGACAGGAAGACAGATAACATCTCAAGCAGTGTAAACAGTAGCAATGACTACATCAACAGTAAGCATCAAGTTTGATATAATAAGAGCATGTCTAGGTTACATGGAAAACAGGAATGAGAACATGTGTGTGTGAACCACCATCAGGCCAATCAGCTAGGCAATCCCCAGATATATAGAGTAAACAGTAATTGTATCAATTAACCTCACATTAGTGAGGGGTTCAGTGTTGCACCGCACGCGGCACTTCAGGAGGGATCATACATGGATCTGCAAGTAGAGTAGGACCTATGGGGTCACAGAACGAATTAATAACAATATGTGGGTCGAGGCCAGGATACGTTAGCTCAATGCATTCCTAAGGCAGTATGTAGAGAACAAGTTAAGGAGAAGAGGAAGCAGGGGCAGACAAGGGGGGGGGTAGAGAGATAGGGGACAAGGAGCAAGGGACAAGAGTCACTCCATCATGGCACCAGGGTCACATCATCCACGCCACGCTCGGCCCAAGAGATAAACTCAGAGGAGTATCGGAACATGGACCATGAAGTCCAGATGAGAGAAAACTGCTCGCTTTTACCACCCTCCTCCGCCAACAGACGCTCAAGGTCCCTAATGCGGTCCACTTCAACAGCCCAATCCCCCAGGGAAGGCGTGATTGCCGATCTCCAATGACGGGGGATCACCACTCTGGCCGCCGCCAGAAAGTGTCATAGTACATCATTTTTGATGGATTTGAACGTGCCAGGAAGTATAGATAAGAGAGCCATCTCAGGGGAAGGGTGAATAGAGGTCGCCATCAGTTTGCAGTATAGTTTGAAAATCCGCTGCCAGAATCCCTGTACAGGGGGGCATTCCCACCAAATGTGTAGCATGGTTCCTTGGGATTTAAGACACCGCCAGCAGACCTCCGGCACTGTCGGATTGAAATGATGGATAGTCGTTGGGCATCTATACCATCTCGTTAGTAACTTGAATACTATGCCGAATTTTATGCTAGAAGAAATTTTTTTTTTTTTTATAGGGTGAACCCCCGCTTTAAGCCTGCACCCTAGCACCACAGGTATACCCTTACAAACCTAACCATAACCCCATGGCTCTATTTCCAACCCTACAGACCAATCCTTACCATGTTGTCCTAACCCTAAAGCACTAATTCTAGCCTTATAATTATTACCCTGACCCTAAAGCCCTAACCCTAACCTTACCCCCATAGCCCTAGCCCAACCCTGACCCCACAGCCGTCCTTTATTGTTCCCTAGCTGCTTCCCTGCTCCATCAAAGTTGCCAAGTCCGGCTTCACCAACTTCGAAAGAGCGTCCCATTTTTGCTTCTCTTCCAGTTGCCGGGGAAAGTCCAACATTTTCGGTTCCCCGCTTTTCTCACGCGCTATACTAAAAACTGAAATCTCTTTCTTAATTAGCGGGTTATTGTTTTCTTTGTCGAGATGGGAACAAAAACAACAAAAGGATAAAAAAAAAAAATCATAATTTGCAGAAGCTGCCCAGCGCAGCCGATCGTTCCATCTCTCAATATGTTCCCACGTCTGCTGCGAACGGCGTCCTGAACCTTTTTTTTTTAGAGGCTCTCTTCTTTGGATTTAGCCGGCTCAGCAGCACCGGCGGTGTATAATCAGCCTCCCGTTGATTAAAAATATCTCGTTCTAATTCGGGGACTCCAATTATCTCCTCAGCGGAATCCAAGTGTAATTATTTCTACATTTCTCTTTTATTTATTTTTTTATTTCTTCCTCCTTCTTTTTTTCGGAATTCATATTCCCTCCCGTCGCTCGTTCTGCTCTCTCTCTCTGTGTTCGGCGGCGGTTCTGGGCCTTTGGAAATGCCCCGCGTTCCTTGTTTTATTGTATAATTAATGTCGTTTTCTCGCTGAGTCATTTCATCTTAGGGGTTTTCCCTTTTTTTCTTTTCAAGCTTCCTTCTCCTGGTGGCTCCCCAGCTCCCCCGCCGTACACTGTTATTGTTTGCTTAGCGGTAGGCCCTCTTCGCAAGCTGCGTTGCCATGGCGACTGAGTAGGCCGCGGCACGGACCTGGGGAACGCCGACCCGTACGAACTGGAACATTATGTTTTTTTTTGTGTTCTTTTGTCACATTGTAAAAAATGGACTTAATGGCCCGGATTCAGATACAAGTAACGACAGCGTATCTCCGGATACGCCGTCGTAACTCTGAGTGTGCGGGGTCGTATCTATGCGCCTGATTCTTAGAATCAGTTACGCATAGATTTCCCTAAGATCCGACCGGCGTAAGTCTCTTACGCCGTCGTATCTTAGTTGCATATTTACGCTGGACGATAGGTGCCGCTTCCGTAGATTTACGCGAGGAATATGCAAATTAGGTAGATACTGATTCAGAAACGTACGTCCGCCCGGCGCATTTTTTTACGTCGTTTACGTAAGGCTTTTTCCGGCGTAAAGTTACCCCTCATAAAGCAGGGGTAAGTCATGTTAAGTATGGACGTCGGAAGCACACGAACAGCGTCCTATTTTACGTCGTTTGCGTAAGTCCTTCGCGAATAGGGCTGTACGTAAGTTACGTTCACGTAAAACAGTTTGCGGCGTAATTTGGAGCATGCGCACTTGGAAACGTTCACGGACAGCACATGCGCCGTTCGTAAGAAACGTCAATTACGTGGGGTCACAAGTAATTTAAATAAAACACGCCACCATCATCCACATTTAAATTAGGCGGGCTTACGCCGACACATTTACACTATGCCGCCGTAACTTAGGGCGCAAGTTCTTTCTGAATACGGAACTTGCGCCCTAAGTTACGGCGGCGTAGTGTATCTGAGATACGCTACGCCCGCCGATAGATACGATAATGTATCTGAATCTGGGCCAATGGCTGTTTTTTTTTTTATATATATTCGATTTGCCCAAGCTGTGCAATTTTTCCTCATAAAGGGAAAATCCGTCCTCAAGGGCCGGAAATAATCTCGGGGGCTTCCTGTGGGCTCTTTAATTTTATTGAGATGAATACTTTGTAGCCTTTTATCTTTAAAATTCTTTATTTGACTTTGTATTATCTCATTATGGTGCTTTGTCCTGGGGGGGCTTGACTTATTTGCTTCTCTGATGATGGTGCTGTAGACTGCACTGCACTGTGCATGACTGGCGGTCACATCCAAGTTTCGGGTGGGCAGAGGTCTCTGTACAGGGTGGTCTCCATGTGGAAATGGATTGTAAAAGTGGGAGGGGCCACACGTTTGTAACAAAGTAACAATTTTTAAAGGGGGGATTCAATGTAAGAGAAAGGAGTTATAAGTTCTTATTTATTTTGGGGAGTTCATGCCATCTCT
Source organism: Rana temporaria (assembly GCF_905171775.1). Lineage (NCBI taxonomy): Eukaryota > Metazoa > Chordata > Amphibia > Anura > Ranidae > Rana > Rana temporaria. The sequence continues at coordinate 118,009,990 of NC_053501.1, forward strand.
GTGCTGAGTTCCTGGGTCTGTACACCCGCTGTGCCCATTATGAGGGGTTCCCACCATCTATGTGCTGAGTTCCTGGGTCTGTACACCCGCTGTGCCCATTATGAGGGGGTTCCCATCATCCCTGTGCTGAGTTCCTGGGTCTGTACACCCGCTGTGCCCATTATGAGGGGGTTCCCATCATCCCTGTGCTGAGTTCCTGGGTCTGTACACCCGCTGTGCCCATTATGAGGGGTTCCCACCATCCCTGTGCTGAGTTCCTGGGTCTGTACACCCGCTGTGCCCATTATGAGGGGTTCCCACCATCCCTGTGCTGAGTTCCCGAGTCTGTACACCTGCTGTGCCCATTATGAGGGGATCCCACCATTCCTGTGCTGAGTTCCCGGGTCTGTACACCCGCTGTGCCCATTATGAGGGGTTCCCACCATCCCTGTGCTGAGTTCCCGGGTCTGTACAGCTGCTGTGCCCATTATGAGGGGTTCCCACCATCCCTGTGCTGAGTTACCGGGTCTGTACACCCGCTGAGCCCATTATGAGGAGTTCCCACCATCCCTGTGCTGAGTTCCCGGGTCTGTACACCCGCTGTGCCCATTATGAGGGGTTCCCACCATCCCTGTGCTGAGTTCCTGGGTCTGTACACCTGCTGTGCCCATTATGAGGGGTTCCCACCATCCCTGTGCTGAGTTCCTGGGTCTGTACACCTGCTGTACAGCTCCTTTAAATTTGTTCCCAATTTTTGGGCTCTGTCTGTGTCTCTTCCTCCCCGTCTGATGCCTCTCGGTAGATATAATTGCGCTTTGTTCGGCTGTGCAGTCAGTCGGTCCCTGTCCGTTCCTCTTTATTCGCGGACCCCTTTGTGCGTGCCTTTGCTCTGCCCCGTCTGCCAAGATTACACATCACACTATAAAGGGCCCAGTGAATGCAGCCATTGTGCCTGCTGACGGTGAGCGCCGATCGCTCTCAGATGTAGTCGCCCTCCCCTCCTCACATCTCTCTAATTGGAAGTGGTATAAATTTTGTATGAATTGTCACCCTTCCAATTGCTGACCTACTTATCGCCTCGTTGCCGCACACGCAGGCAGCGCCTACAATTCAGCAGAGATTTAAGACGGTCGGACGCGCTGCAAAACGGGCCTGAAACACCCACCGAAGCCCAATAAATGGGCCCTGTCACCGGTGGGACAGATATATGTGATATCAGCTTTAAATCCGACCTGCATCATCTGGGTGTACCAACTCCTCTCCGGGACGGAAACAGCTTTCTCTGATGTCACCACACACTGTGAGCTTCTCACAGTGTGCATTAGAAGCTGCAGCAAGCCAGATAGATTACACCTCATTTTCATGCAAGACAACGTCCAGCCCCTGGCCTCAAACCCTTTCATCTATTGGATTTCAGTTCAACCATGAAGGCATCACATGTGGGCATCACCTATGCAAATACAACCTTTAGTTCAGGTGGACTGACCCTGACAGTGTTTGGTGTGGAGAGGATGGAAGGGTCGGGATATAAGTGAAGACTCTAGTAGTGTTTGGTGTGGGGAGGATGGAAGGGTCGTCATGGAAGTGAAGACTCTAGAACTGTTTGGTGTGGGGTGGGTGGAGTAGTGTAGTGTTTATTGTGGGGAGCATGGAAGAGTTGGGATGTAAGTGAAGACTCTAGTAGTGTTTGGTGTGGGGAGGATGGAAGGGTCGGGATGGAAGTGTAGAGGATGGAAGGGTTGTGGTGTAAGTGAAGACTCTAGTAGTGTTTGGTGTGGAGAGAATGGAAGGGTCGGAATGTAAGTGAAGACTCTAGTAGTGTTTGATGTGGAGAGGATGGAAGGGTCGGGATGGAAGTGTAGAGGATGGAAGGGTCGGGATGTTAGTGAAGACTCTAGTAGTGTTTGGTGTGGAGAGGATGGAAGGGTTGGGATGGAAGTGTAGAGGATGGAAGGGTCAGGATGTAAGTGAAGACTCTAGTAGTGTTTAGTGTGGGGATGATGGGAGGGTTGTGATGTAAGTGAAGACTAGTAGTGTTTGGTGTGGAGAAGATGGAAGGGTTGGGATGGAAGTGTAGAGGATGGAAGAGTTGTGATGTAAGTGAAGACTGTAGAAGTGTTTGATGTGGAGAGAATGGAAGGGTCAGGATGTAAGTGAAGACTCTAGTAGTGTTTAAAGTAGAGAGGATGGAAGGGTCGGGATGTAAGTGTAGAGGATGGAAGGGTCAGGATGTAAGTGAAGACTCTAGTACTGTTTGATGTGGAGAGAATGGAAGGGTCGGGATGTAAGTGAAGACTCTAGTAGTGTTTAGTGTTGGGATGATGGGAGGGTTGTGATGTAAGTGAAGACTCTAGTAGTGTTTGGTGTGGAGAGGATGGAAGGGTCGGGATGGAAGTGTAGAGGATGGAAGGGTCAGGATGGAAGTGAAGACTCTAGTAGTGTTTGGTGTGGAGAGGATGGAAGGGTCGGGATGGAAGTGTAGAGGATGGAAGAGTTGTGATGTAAGTGAAGACTCTAGTAATGTAGTGTAGTGTTTGGTGTGTGGAGGATGGAACGGTTGGGATGCAAGTACAGACTCTCGTAGTGTGGGGAGGATGGAAAGGTCGGGGTGTAAGTACAGACTCTCGTAGTGTGGGGAGGATGGAAAGGTCGGGATGCAAAGTACAGACTCTCATAGTGTGGGGAGGATGGAAAAGATCGGGATGTAAGTACAGACTCTAAGAGTGTGGGAGGATGGATGGAAAAGGTCGGGATGTAAAGTACAGACTCTCATAGTGTGAGGAGGATAGAAAGGTCGGGATGTAAGTACAGACTCTCGTAGTGTGGGGAGGATGGAAAGGTCGGGATGTAAAGTACAGACTCTCGTAGTGTGAGGAGGATGGAAAAGGTCGGGATGTAAAGTACAGACTCTCGTAGTGTGAGGAGGATGGAAAGGTTGGGATGTAAAGTACAGACTCTCGTAGTGTGTTGAGGATGGAAAGGTTGGGATGTAAAGTACAGACTCTCGTAGTGTGGGGAGGATGGAAAGGTTGGGATGTAAGTACAGACTCTCGTAGTGTGGGGAGGATGGAAAGGTCGGGATGTAAAGTACAGACTCTCGTAGTGTGAGGAGGATGGCAAGGTCGGGATGCAAAGTACAGACTCTCGTAGTGTGAGGAGGATGGAAAGGTCGGGATGTAAAGTACAGACTCTCGTAGTGTGAGGAGGATGGAAAGGTCGGGGTGTAAGTACAGACTCTCGTAGTGTGTTGAGGATGGAAAGGTCGGGATGTAAAGTACAGACTCTCGTAGTGTGGGGAGGATGGAAAGGTCGGGATGTAAAGTACAGACTCTCGTAGTGTGAGGAGGATGGAAAGGTCGGGATGTAAAGTACAGACTCTCGTAGTGTGAGGAGGATGGAAAGGTCGGGAAGTAAAGTACAGACTCTCGTAGTGTGGGGAGGATGGAAAGGTCGGGATGTAAAGTACAGACTCTCGTAGTGTGGGGAGGATGGAAAGGTCGGGATGTAAAGTACAGACTCTCGTAGTGTGAGGAGGATGGAAAGGTCGGGATGTAAAGTACAGACTCTCGTAGTGTGAGGAGGATGGAAAGGTCGGTATGTAAAGTACAGACTCTCGTAGTGTGGGGAGGATGGAAAGGTCAGGGTGTAAGTACAGACTCTCGTAGTGTGAGAAGGATGGAAAGGTCGGGATGTAAGTACAGACTCTCGTAGTGTGAGGAGGATGGAAAGGTCGGGATGTAAAGTACAGACTCTCGTAGTGTGGGGAGGATGGAAAGGATCAGGGTGTAAGTACAGACTCTTGTAGTGTGGGGAGGATGGAAAGGTCGGGATGTAAGTACAGACTCTCGTAGTGTGAGGAGGATGGAAAGGTCGGGATGTAAGTACAGACTCTCGTAGTGTGAGGAGGATAGAAAGGTCGGGATGTAAAGTACAGACTCTCGTAGTGTGGGGAGGATGGAAAGGTCGGGATGTAAGTACAGACTCTCGTAGTGTGAGGAGGATGGAAAGGTCGGGATGCAAGTACAGACTCTCGTAGTGTGAGGAGGATGGAAAGGTCGGGATGTAAAGTACAGACTCTCGTAGTGTGAGGAGGATGGAAAGGTCGGGATGTAAAGTACAGACTCTCGTAGTGTGAGGAGGATGGAAAGGTCGGGATGTAAGTACAGACTCTCGTAGTGTGGGGAGGATGGAAAGGTCGGGATGTAAAGTACATACTCTCGTAGTGTGGGGAGGATGGAAAGGTCGGGATGTAAAGTACAGACTCTCGTAGTGTGGGGAGGATGGAAAGGTCAGGATGTAAGTACAGACACTCGTAGTGTGGGGAGGATGGAACGGTTGGGATGCAAGTACAGACTCTCGTAGTGTGGGGAGGATGGAAAGGTCAGGGTGTAAGTACAGACTCTCGTAGTGTGAGAAGGATGGAAAGGTCGGGATGTAAGTACAGACTCTCGTAGTGTGAGGAGGATGGAAAGGTCGGGATGTAAAGTACAGACTCTCGTAGTGTGGGGAGGATGGAAAGGTCGGGATGTAAAGTACAGACTCTCGTAGTGTGGGGAGGATGGAAAGGTCGGGATGTAAAGTACAGACTCTCGTAGTGTGGGGAGGATGGAAAGGTCGGGATGTAAAGTACAGACTCTCGTAGTGTGAGGAGGATGGAAAGGTCGGGATGTAAAGTACAGACTCTCGTAGTGTGAGGAGGATGGAAAGGTCGGTATGTAAAGTACAGACTCTCGTAGTGTGGGGAGGATGGAAAGGTCAGGGTGTAAGTACAGACTCTCGTAGTGTGAGAAGGATGGAAAGGTCGGGATGTAAGTACAGACTCTCGTAGTGTGAGGAGGATGGAAAGGTCGGGATGTAAAGTACAGACTCTCGTAGTGTGGGGAGGATGGAAAGGATCAGGGTGTAAGTACAGACTCTTGTAGTGTGGGGAGGATGGAAAGGTCGGGATGTAAAGTACAGACTCTCGTAGTGTGAGGAGGATGGAAAGGTCGGGATGTAAGTACAGACTCTCGTAGTGTGAGGAGGATAGAAAGGTCGGGATGTAAAGTACAGACTCTCGTAGTGTGGGGAGGATGGAAAGGTCGGGATGTAAGTACAGACTCTCGTAGTGTGAGGAGGATGGAAAGGTCGGGATGCAAGTACAGACTCTCGTAGTGTGAGGAGGATGGAAAGGTCGGGATGTAAAGTACAGACTCTCGTAGTGTGAGGAGGATGGAAAGGTCGGGATGTAAAGTACAGACTCTCGTAGTGTGAGGAGGATGGAAAGGTCGGGATGTAAGTACAGACTCTCGTAGTGTGGGGAGGATGGAAAGGTCGGGATGTAAAGTACATACTCTCGTAGTGTGGGGAGGATGGAAAGGTCGGGATGTAAAGTACAGACTCTCGTAGTGTGGGGAGGATGGAAAGGTCAGGATGTAAGTACAGACACTCGTAGTGTGGGGAGGATGGAACGGTTGGGATGCAAGTACAGACTCTCGTAGTGTGGGGAGGATGGAAAGGTCAGGGTGTAAGTACAGACTCTCGTAGTGTGAGAAGGATGGAAAGGTCGGGATGTAAGTACAGACTCTCGTAGTGTGAGGAGGATGGAAAGGTCGGGATGTAAAGTACAGACTCTCTTAGTGTGGGGAGGATGGAAAGGTCGGGATGTAAAGTACAGACTCTCGTAGTGTGAGGAGGATGGAAAGGTCGGGATGTAAAGTACAGACTCTCGTAGTGTGGGGAGGATGGAAAGGATCAGGGTGTAAGTACAGACTCTTGTAGTGTGGGGAGGATGGAAAGGTCGGGATGTAAGTACAGACTCTCGTAGTGTGGGGAGGATGGAAAGGTCGGGATGTAAGTACAGACTCTCGTAGTGTGAGGAGGATGGAAAGGTCGGGATGCAAGTACAGACTCTCGTAGTGTGAGGAGGATGGAAAGGTCGGGATGTAAAGTACAGACTCTCGTAGTGTGAGGAGGATGGAAAGGTCGGGATGTAAAGTACAGACTCTCGTAGTGTGGGGTGGATGGAAAGGTCGGGATGTAAAGTACAGACTCTCGTAGTGTGGGGGAGGATGAAAAGATCGGGATGTAAAGTACAGACTCTCGTAGTGTGGGGAGGATGGAAAGGTCGGGATGTAAAGTACAGACTCTCGTAGTGTGTTGAGGATGGAAAGGTCGGGATGTAAAGTACAGACTCTCGTAGTGTGGGGAGGATGGAAAGGTCGGGATGTAAAGTACAGACTCTCGTAGTGTGAGGAGGATGGAAAAGTCGGGATGTAAAGTACAGACTCTCGTAGTGTGAGGAGGATGGAAAGGTCGGGGTGTAAAGTACAGACTCTCGTAGTGTGAGGAGGATGGAAAGGTCGGGATGTAAAGTACAGACTCTCGTAGTGTGAGGAGGATGGAAAAGTCGGGATGTAAGTACAGACTCTCGTAGTGTGAGGAGGATGGAAAGGTCGGGATGTAAAGTACAGACTCTCGTAGTGTGAGGAGGATGGAAAGGTCGGGATGTAAAGTACAGACTCTCGTAGTGTGAGGAGGATGGAAAGGTCGGGATGTAAGTACAGACTCTCGTAGTGTGGGGGAGGATGAAAAGGTCGGGATGTAAAGTACAGACTCTCGTAGTGTGAGGAGGATGGAAAGGTCGGGATGTAAAGTACAGACTCTCGTAGTGTGAGGAGGATGGAAAGGTCGGGATGTAAAGTACATACTCTCGTAGTGTGGGGAGGATGGAAAGGTCGGGATGTAAAGTACATACTCTCGTAGTGTGGGGAGGATGGAAAGGTCGGGATGTAAAGTACAGACTCTCGTAGTGTGGGGAGGATGGAAAGGTCGGGATGTAAAGTACAGACTCTCGTAGTGTGGGGAGGATGGAAAGGTCGGGATGTAAGTACAGACTCTCGTAGTGTGGGGAGGATGAAAAGGTCGGGGTGTAAGTACAGACTCTCGTAGTGTGAGGAGGATGGAAAGGTCGGGATGGAAAGTACAGACTCTCGTAGTGTGAGGAGGATGGAAAGGTCGGGATGTAAAGTACAGACTCTCGTAGTGTGAGGAGGATGAAAAGATCGGGATGTAAAGTACAGACTCTCGTAGTGTGAGGAGGATGGAAAGGTCGGGATGTAAAGTACAGACTCTCGTAGTGTGAGGAGGATGAAAAGATCGGGATGTAAAGTACAGACTCTCTTAGTGTGGGGAGGATAGAAAGGTCGGGATGTAAAGTACAGACTCTCGTAGTGTGGGGAGGATGGAAAGGTCGGGATGGAAAGTACAGACTCTCGTAGTGTGAGGAGGATGGAAAGGTCGGGATGGAAAGTACAGACTCTCGTAGTGTGAGGAGGATGGAAAGGTCATAATGTAATCCCCTTTCCCATTTTAATACACAGCCGGTTACATAAATCCTCTGCGGATATTGGGAATGCTCCGTACATCGGGATTACACGTCGGCTCCAAGGGCGGACACAAGGGCGTATGATAATACACCGTCAGATCTCTGGACGTTTGGCTTGTCGAGGAGCGCGAGGAGAAGACAGAATTGAAGTCGAGCTGTCAGAGGCGCAGCGACGTTGCGGTTTTATAGAGCAGATTGAAACAATATAGACGCCGTCTTTGCCCTTTCAGATCTGTCATCCAGTGCAGAATCCAGGCGTGTGCTATGTACAGGGTGCAGAATCCAGGCGTGTGCTATGTACAGGGTGCAGAATCCAGGCGTGTGCTATGTACAGGGTGCAGAATCCAGGCGTGTGCTATGTACAGGGTGCAGAATCCAGGCGTGTGCTATGTACAGGGTGCAGATTCCAGGCGGGTGCTATGTACAGGGTGCAGAATCCAGGCGTGTGCTATGTACAGGGTGCAGATTCCAGGCGGGTGCTATGTACAGGGTGCAGAATCCAGGCATGTGCTATGTACAGGGTGCAGAATCCAGGCGAGTGCTATGTACAGGGTGCAGATTCCAGGCGTGTGCTATGTACAGGGTGCAGATTCCAGCGGTGTTCTATGTACAGGGTGCAGAATCCAGGCGAGTGCTATGTACAGGGTGCAGATTCCAGGCGTGTGCTATGTACAGGGTGCAGAATCTAGGCGTGTGCTATGTACAGGGTGCAGAATCCAGTCGTGTGCTATGTACAGGGTGCAGATTCCAGGTGTGTGCTATGTACAGGGTGCAGAATCCAGGTGTGTGCCATGTACAGGGTGCAGATTCCAGGCGTGTGCTATGTACAGGGTGCAGATTCCAGGCGTGTGCTATGTACAGGGTGCAGATTCCAGGCGTGTGCTATGTACAGGGTGCATAATCCAGGCGTGTGCTATGAACAGGGTGCAGAATCCAGGCGTGTGCTATGAACAGGGTGCAGAATCCAGGCGTGTGCTATGTACAGGGTGCAGAATCCAGGCGTGTGCTATGTACAGGGTGCAGAATCCAGGCGTGTGCTATGTACAGGGTGCAGAATCCAGGCGTGTGCTATGTACAGGGTGCAGATTCCAGGCGTGTGCTATGTACAGGGTGCAGATTCCAGGCGTGTGCTATGTACAGGGTGCAGATTTCAGGTGTGTACAACCCATGCACATGCCAATGGCGGCCAGCTTACTGATCCCTGATTCCGGGGGGGGCACTTGCCCCCTTGCCCCAACCTGCAGACACCCATGCTTAGGGGGGGTAGCATTGCAGATCACAGGGCCTGTTCCTTGTGGGGGAGAAAAACCAAGTTGGGCGCCAGTCACTTTAGTCTTTTTTTAGAACTCACAGTAGGAGAGAGCGGACCTTGAGGGTTTTCACATAAAATAGGAGGAAAGGAATTTTGTTGCAGCAGCGGGTCCTACGCTACGGGAGGAACCTCAGAATAGATGCTGATGGACAGAGAGGAGCCGAGTAAATCTGTGGCCCTTCGGGAGCCGTCACAGCGTTTTCCTCGCTCACTAATCTGACTTCTATCCCCTGCAGGCGGACAAAAATATCGGAGCCGCCGGGCGAACAACATGTCCAGGTGGAAGCTTCTACCCAAGAAGATCCTCTCTGCAGTCCAGGTCCCCATCTCAGCTCTAGCTTAGTGGCCAGGGCCCCCCCAGCACATGGCCAGGTCCAAAGAGAGGACTCCTTCACATGGGCCTCCTCACATACAGAAGCCTCAGGGGAGAGAGTTCTAGAAAGGTGTTCCCATACATCTATCCGGGTTTTTTTTTCCCCTCGGAGAATAGGTGCAGGACCTCCCCTCTTCTGAATCACTCGGTGTCTCCGCCCCCTACCCACCTCCGAGCACCGACCCTTGGTTCCACCTCTACCCACCTCCGAGCACCGACCCTTGGTTCCACCCCTACCCACCTCCGAGCACCGACCCTTGGTTCCACCTCTACCCACCCCCGAGCACCGACCCTTGGTTCAACCTCTACCCACCTCCGAAGCACCGACCCTTCGTTCCACCCCTACCCACCTCCGAGCACCGACCCTTGGTTCCACCTCTACCCACCCCAGAGCACCAACCCTTGGTTCCACCCCTACCCACCTCCGAGCACTGACCCTTGGTTCAACCTCTACCCTCCTCCGAGCACCGACCCTTGGTTCCACCTCTACCCTCCTCCGAGAACCAACCCTTGGTTCCACCTCTACCCACCTCCGAGCACCGCCCCTTGGTTCCACCTCTACCCACCCCCGAGCACCGACCCTTGGTTCCACCTCTAACCACCCCCAAGCCCCGACCCTTGGTTCCACCTCTACCCACCCCCGAGCACAGACCCTTGGTTCCACCTCCGAGCACCGACCCTTGGTTCAACCTCTACCCTCTTCCGAGCACCGACCCTTGGTTCCACCCCTACCCACCTCCGAGCACCGACCCTTGGTTCAACCTCTACCCTCCTCTGAGCACCGACCCTTGGTTCCACCCCTACCCACCTCCGAGCACCGACCCTTGGTTCCATCTCTACCCTCCTCTGAGCACCGACCCTTGGTTCCACCCCTACCCTCCTCCGAGCACCGACCCTTCGTTCCACCCTACTCACCTCCGAGCACCGACCCTTGGTTCCACCTCTACCCACCCCCGAGCACCGACCCTTCGTTCCACCCCTACCCTCCTCCGAGCACCGACCCTTGGTTCCACCCCTACCCTCCTCCGAGCACCGACCCCTCGTTCCACCCCTACTCACCTCCGAGTACCGACCCTTGGTTCCACCTCTACCCTCCTCCGAGCACCGATCCTTCGTTCCACCCCTACCCCCCAGTAACAAAAGATGCCCCAGCAGCCAGCATCAGCAGAACCTCCATCACACCCCAGCACCCCCTTGCCATTGCATACATCCAGTGCTGGAGGTGCCGGAGCGATTATCATCTCCCAAACCAAACCTCTGACCCAGATGGGTAACTACAACCTTCAGAGCCCCCGGTGCAAGAAACCATGAAGGGCCCTTCCCACTGATCCTGGGAGCCTTTACAGAGTTCCCCCTTAAATCAGAATTCCCCAGAGCCCCCTTTACTTTAGAGTTTCCCTTTACAGTATATTAGAATCTACAGAGTTTCCCCTTACATCAGAGACACCAGAGTTCCCAGAGCCCCCTTTACATCAGTTTCCCTTTAAAGTACATCAGCGTTCCCCCATACAGAGTCCACAGATTTTCCCATTACATCCGAGTCCATAGAATTCCCTCTAACATCAGAATCCCCCTTACATCAAAATCCACAGAGTTCCCCCTTACATCACACTGAGTTCCCCCCTTACAACAGTGTCCAACAAAGTTCCATCAGAGTTCCCAAAGACAAATGGATGGCACTGATAGGTGGCACTGGCATTGATTGGGTGGCACTGATGAGATGCACTAATAAGCTGTGTCCAACAAAGTTCCATCAGAGTTCCCAAAGACATCAGAGTCCACAGGGTTCCCTGACATAAAGGGGAATGCTGCAGACCCTGATGTAAGGGGGAACTCTGTGGACCCTGATGTAAGGGGGAACTCTGCGGACCTGGACCCACAGAGGGAGTCACCGGATTGTGTCATCTGTGAGCCGGCATCTCAGTAGTTGGTGACCCTGAATGATGCTTGAATGAAGATGGCGCCGCCCTTCTGGAGGGAAGAGAAGATGACGGCGTTGTCAGGCGGGGGGGGGAGTCCTGTGATTTCTGTACCTGGAAGGGTGACTCAGACACATTAGTGGGCATCATGTTAACGTCTCTCTGATGAGAGGTCCGCCGGTACTAATACCAAACACGTAGCCGCCACCCCCTCCTTCATGTGGAGGGGCGGGTCCTCTCTGTGATCGGTGTAGATGGCGGTCGGTGACGTCGGTGTGGATTTGGAGAGCGATCGTCCAGAGAGAGTTCATTGGATGTAAGAATTGTCAGCCCCCCCCCCTCCCCCCTTCTCCATGCAGGGGAATCAGACCGCGGCCGGCTCATCCAGATGCCAATTAACCTGACAGTGTGTGTGTGTGAGGGGACTGGGGCTTTCCCCGAGGAAACCGCAACACAGGGGGAGCAGACCAATCATACTAGAGATACTACAATACTACAATACTAATCATACTGTGATACTAGAGATACTACAATACCAACCATACCGTGATACTAGAGATACTACAATACCAATCATACTACAATACCAATCATACTAGAGATACTACAATACCAATCATACTAGAGATACTATGATACTAATTATACTGTGATACTAGAGATACTATGATACCAATAATGCTACAATACCAATCATACTGTGATACTAGAGATACTACAATACCAATCATACTACAATACCAATCATACTAGAGATACTACAATACCAATCATACTAGAGATACTATGATACTAATTATACTGTGATACTAGAGATACTATGATACCAATAATGCTACAATACCAATCATACTGTGATACTAGAGATACTACCATACCAATAATACTATGATAGGTCTGATACTACAATACCAATGATACTAGAGATACTACGATACTACATCACTAATCATACTGTGATACTAGAGATACTACGATACCAATAATACTAGAGATACTACAATACCAATGATACTAGAGATACTACAATACTACAATACCAATCATACTAGAGATACTACAATACTAAGTATACTGTGATACTAGAGATACTATGATACCAATGATACTATGATAGAAATAGTACTACAATACTAATAATACTATGATAGGTCTGATACTACAATACCAATGATACTAGAGATACTATGATAGATATGATACTACAATACCAATGATACTAGAGATACTACGATACTACATCACTAATCATACTGTGATACTAGAGATACTACAATACCAATGATACTATGATAGAAATAGTACTACAATACCAATCATACTGTGATACTAGAGATACTACGATACCAATCATACTACAATACCAGTGATACTAGAGATACTAAGATACTACAATACCAATCATACTAGAGATACTACGATACTGCAATAATACTGTGATACTAGAGATACTACAATACCAATGATACTAGAGATACCATGATACCAATGATATTATGATAGAAATAGTACTACAATACCAATAATACTATGTTAGGTCTGATACTACCATACCAATGATACTAGAGATACTATGATAGATATGATAGTAAAATTAAAATAATACCCATATACTAATGATATTTTGATACCTATGACACTATGACAGAAATAATACTATAATACCAATGATACTACGATAGAAATAATACTGAGATACTAATGATACTTCGATACCTATAACACTAAAGATACTATGATAGATATGATACTAAAATACAAGTAATACTGAGATACCAATGATATTTGGATACCAATGATGCTATGATAGATATGATGCTACAATACCAATGATACTAGGGTTGTCCAGATACCGATACCAGTATCGGTATCGGGACCGATACCGAGTATTTGCGCTAGTACTCGTACTCGCGCAAATACTCCCGATACCAAAATAGAATACTTTATTTATTTTTTGTGACATCGAACACAAATTGGATGGCACTGATAGGTGGCACTGGCATTGATTGAATGGCACTCATAAATGGATGGCACTGATAGGTGGCACTGGCATTGATTGGGTGGCACTGATGAGATGCACTAATAAGCTGCCTCCCTGCACTGATGCACTAATGGGCACTGATCTGCACTGATAGGTGGCACTGGCTAGCTGCACTTTTGGGCACTGGCACCGATGAGCTGCACTGACAGTGATCACTCCTTCAATGATATGTAGTTTTCCAGTACCGTATGCTAAAAAACAGCCCCACACCATGATGTACCAGTTCTTCATAATTCTAAAGAAAATATCTTTGGTCTGTATTGTGGTTTGAAAACGGTCACATGACAAAAAGTATCGGTATTCGGTATCGGCGACTACTTGAAAAAAAGTATCGGTACTTGTACTCGGTCCTAAAAAAGTGGTATCGGGACAACCCTAAATGATACTATAATAGAAATATTACTATGATACAAATAATACTGAGATACTAATGATACTATGATAGATATAATACTACAACAAAAATAATACTTAGATACTAATGATACCCATGATACTACGATATAAATAATACTACGATACTAATGATACTATGATACTAGAGATGCTATGATAGATATGATACTAAAATACAAGTAATACTGAGATACTATGATACCAATGATACTATGATAGAAACAGTACTACAATACCAATAATAGTATGATAGGTCTGATACTACGATACCAATGATACTAGAGATACTATGATAGATATGATACTAAAATAAAAATAATACTCATATACTAATTATATTTTGATACCTATGACACTACAACAGAAACAGTACTATGATACCATTGATACTACCATACAAATAATGCAGAGATACTAAGGATACTATGATACAAATGATACTACGATACCCAATAATACTAAAATAGTATCATTAGTATCTCGGTATTATTTCTATCATAGTATCATTGGTATTGTAGTACTTTTTCTAAGATAGATATGATACTACAATAAAAATAATACTAATGATACTTTGATACCTATGATACTATGATAGAAATTATACTATGATAGATATGATACTATGATAGAAATTATACTATGATAGATATGATACTATGATAGGAATTATACTATGATAGATATGATACTATGATAGGAATTATACTATGATAGATATGATACTATGATAGGAATTATACTATGATAGATATGATACTATGATAGGAATTATACTATGATAGATATGATACTATGATAGGAATTATACTATGATACAAATGATGATACTATGATAGGAATTATACTATGATAGATATGATACTATGATAGGAATTATACTATGATAGATATGATACTATGATAGGAATTATACTATGATACAAATGATGATACTATGATAGGAATTATACTATGATACAAATGATACGACAATACAAATAATACTGAGATACTAATGATACTTAAATACCAATGATACTATGATAGATATGATGCTACGATACCAATGATACTACGATAGAAATAATACTATGATACTATGGTAGAAATATTACTACGATACCAATGAAACCATGATAGAAATGATACAAATAATACTGAGATACCAATGATACTACGATAGATATGATACTACAACAAAAATAATACTTAGATACTAATGATACTTTGATACCTATGATACTACAATAGAAATAATACTACAATACTAGAGATACTATGATAGATATGATACTAAAATACAAGTAATACTGATATACCAATGATACTATGATAGAAAAAGTACTACAATACCAATAATACTATGATAGATATGATACTATGATAGAAATAATACTGAGATACTAATGATACTTCGATACCAATGATACTAGAGATACTATGATAGATATGATACTTAAATAAAAATAATACTCATATACTAATGATATTTTGATACCTATGACACTATGACAGAAATAATACTACGATACCAATGATACTACGATACAAATAATGCTATGATACCATGATAGACATATTACTATGATACAAATAATACTGAGATACTAATGATACTTCGATACCAATGATACTAGAGATACTATGATAGATATGATACTACAACAAAAATAATACATAGATTCTAATGATACTTTGAATTCTATGATACTACGATAGAAATAATACTACGATACCAATGATACTATGATAGAAATAGTACTACAATACCAATAATAGTATGATAGATCTGATACTACGATACCAATGATCCTAGAGATGCTATGATAGATATAATACTACAATAAAAATAATACTGGGATACTAATGATACTATGATAGATATGATACTACAATAAAAATAATACTCATATGATATTTTGATACCTTTGATACTACGACAGAAATAATAGTACGATACCAATGATACTACCATAGAAATAATACTGTGATACTAAGGATACTATGATATAAATGATACTACGATACCAATAATACTATGATAGTATCCCCCTAGGTTTGTGAGTGTGGTGGCTAACAGGAATGCATAGTAGTCCTTCTAAAGTGAGAAAATACTGCATTTGGCCTCTAGATGGTGCTAAGTATTATAAGAATTTCCTATGATACTTAGGTCCATCTAGTGTCCATATGCGGTATTTTCCATTAGAAATCAATGGAAAACATTCGACCAGGGCAGGAAATAGCCTAATGACATTTGTTTTTTTTCCTCCATTCGCACAGAACATGCACTTTCACTTTTTTTTTAAGTAGCCCTAGGTTTGTGAGTGTGTCGGGTAATAGGAATGCATATTAGTTCTTCTAAAGCACGAAAATACTGCATTTGGCCTCTAGATGGTGCTAAGTAATATAAGAATTAGTTACGATACTTAGTTCCATCTAGTGGCCAAATGCGGTATTTTCCATTAGAAATTGATGCAAAACATTCGACCAGGGCAGGAAATAACCTTTGGGTTTTTTTGCCCCCTTTCACACAGAACGAATGTATAAGAATTTTTATTGGACTATGCGATTTTTTATTATTTTTTTTTATAAATACACCCACCTAGGTTTTTGTGAATGTGTCGGGTAACAGGATTGCATATTAGTTCCTCTCCCATTGAAAGGTAAAGGTGTAAATTTGGTGATTTTTTATCGCTTCTCTTTTCTAAAAACTGATATCCGGGAACATTTATCTCGTCTGTTTGGCAGTTCTGTCCTCTCCGGATGGAATCTGCAGCCAGCTAATTTAGTGCGGGCAGCTGCAGGGAAGAAGCATTATAGAAAGGCTCCACTCCCCCCTGGGGGGACAGGCAGGCCGCAGCTTCTGGAGACCCGCTGGCTGACTTGTCAGGGAAATTTACAAGCTGAAAATTGGGAGGGCTGGTGAAATGTCAGACCGGGAGGGAACATGTGATGAACAATCTGCTCTGGAGGGATTCCCATTCTCCCATTCACCTCCTGACACCTGACGTTTGGGGTGTACGGAGCCCAGAATAGACCTCAGAGAGACGCTGGGAAAGCCGGTGTACAATAATGGCTGCACAATGGCTGCGTATGATGGGCACAAGTAGCTGCATATGGTGGGCACACTGGTTGCGTATGACGGGTACAAGTGGCTGCATATGGTCGGCACACTGGCTGGGTATGACGGGCACAAGTAGCTGCATATGGTGGGCACACTGGCTGCGTATAATGGGCACAAGTAGCTGCATATGGTGGGCACACTGGCTGGGTATGACGGGCACAAGTAGCTGCATATGGTGGGCACACTGGCTGCGTATGACCGGTACAAGTGGTTGCATATGGTGGGCACACTGGCTGCGTATGATGGGCACAAGTGACTGCATATGGTGGGCACAACTGCTGCGTATGACGGGCACAAGTGGCTGCATATGGTGGGCACACTGGCTGCGTATGATGGGCACAAGTGACTGCATATGGTGGGCACAACTGCTGCGTATGACGGGCAGAGCAGGCTAGGGGGCGGGGGTCTCTATATTTTTTCTCGACCTCGGGAACAAGCAGGCTACTGTGTGTTTACACAGGGCTGGAGGCGGTGCTGCCGATAATGTCAATAAAACTGTTGCTCCGCCTCCGCCCCGCCTACCCCAGTCTATGACATTCACGGACCAAAAATAGCATGGGACCAAGCAGGCTACTGTGTGTTTAGGGACGGGGCTGGAGGCGGTGCTGCCGATAATGTCATTAAAACTCTTGCTCCACCTCCGCCCGCCCACCTGAGTCTCTGATTTTAGCTTGATCCGCCTCTGCCCGCCTACCCCAGTCTAGGATATTCACGCACCAAAGAAAAGCATCTGCGCATGCACTGCGCTGCGCATGCGCCGTGGACCCGCGATCAGCTGCGCTCCTGACGTACGAGCACCGGAAGTGACGCGGTCCGATTTTTTCACAGGCCCGAGGAATTTTTACTACACCGGTATGATATTAAACACTTTCTATGGCTCCATAGCCCTGGTGAGGGCGCTCTAGTGATACAAGAACCCCCGGGTTACTCAGAATCCGAACCCAGAAAGAGAGCAAAGATTTGCTGATGGATACATTCCAGATTCTGTATCACTCCCAAAATCTTCATATAAATAATTTTACTAATTGTGCCATATCAGTCAACCCTGAGGAAGGAGCGGTCACACCCCAAAACGCGTTGGCAGTTTTTTTTTTCCAGTTATTTGATGAGTGACTTTGCCTGGGCCATCTGGTGACATCAACGTAAGACCCTGCCCCTTTGTGATGTCACGTGAGGTCACAAGGGGCGGGAATCTCACGGTTACGTCACCTGGATGGCCACGCCCCATGGATATATAAGAAACGGCAGAGAGCGGAGCTGGCACAAACGACGGGAGACAGCGTCGGAGGAGGACCGGGCCAGCGGCAGAGAGGACGGCACCAGAGGAAGGAAACTGGAGGGAGAAGACCCGAGGAAGATTTTTAACAAAGGACTTATCAAAACTATCTCCTGTTTTCATTCACACTAAACTGTTTTTTTTTTTGGGGTGAATGGGTAGGGGTATAGTGTACTCATACTCATTCACATAGGGGGGAGCTGGATCTGGGGGCCCCCTTGTTAGGGGGGCCTCTAGATTCCAACAAGCCCCCTGCCTGCAGACCCCCACAACCACTGCCCAGGGTTGTCGGGAAGAGGCCCTTGTCCCCATCAACATAGAAGAAGCCTTCCCCCCCACCAGAGCCCCCCCTGCTCCAAAGCACCCCCCCATGTTGAGGGCATGTGGCCTGGTATGGTCCAGGAGGGGGGGCGCTCGCTCGTCCCCTCCTTTTCCTGACCTGCTGGGCTGCATGCTTGGGTAAGGGTCTGGTATGTATTTTTTGGGGGGCACGCCTTTTTTTTTGCCATAGAGTTTTCCCTCAAAATCCATACTAGACCAATACTCTACCAATACCCCATACTCATTCACATGGGGGGCGGGATCTGGGGGCCCCCTTGTTAGGGGGGCCTCTAGATTCTTACAAGCCCCCTGCAGACCCCCACAACCACTGCCCAGGGTTGTCAGGAAGAGGCCCTTGTCCCAGTCAACATGGAAGGAGCCCCCCTGCTCCAAAGCACCCCCCCTATTTTGAGGGCGTGTGGCCTGGTATTGTCCAGAAGGGGGGGGCGCTCGCTCGTCCCCTGCCTTTCCTTACCTGCTGGGCTGCATGCTCGGGTAAGGTTCTGGTATTAATTTTTTTGGGGGGGCCCCATGCCTTTTTTTTTTTGCCGTGGAGTTTTCCCTCAAAATCCATACCAGACCAGGTAGGGGTACAGGGTACCCTATACTCATTCACAATGGGGGGGGTGGGATTCCGACAAGCCCCCCGCCTGCAGACCCCCACAACCACCGCCCAGGGTTGTCGACCCTTGTCCCCATCAACATGGAAGGCAAAGCACCCCCCATGTTGAGGGCGTGTGGCCTGGTATGAGGGCATGTGGCCTCCCTTTCATGACCTGCTGAGGTGCATGCTCGGGTATGGGTCTGGTATGGATTTTTTTGGGGGGGCGCCTTTTTTGGGGGGGTTTCCCTCAAAATCCATACCAGACCAAAAGGTCTGGTATCGTTTTGGGGTGGACCTGGTATGTATTTTCGGGGGGGGACCCCATGCCGTTTTTTTGTTTTTATTTTTGCGTGGGGTTCCCCTTCAAGATCCTCCAGAGCACAGGTCGCACCACAAGTCGGATCATAATGATCCGACTTGCATGCGACTTCTATTTAAATCAATGGGCTGCCTGAAAGTCAGATAAAAGACGGCTCTCACAGGAAACTGCGGCTAAACGTGCATTAACGCCAAGGCAACAAGCGACTAAAAGCGCGTTTTGTACAGCCGCTTTTTTATGGTCGCTGTTAGTGGCTTTGCAGCTCGTTTTTTCTCTACCTTTGTATTATGTGTTTAGTTCAGTGTTAGTCTATCACATGCACTTTTTTAGTCTATCACATGCACTTGCTCATATATTTATTTCTATGTTTTTTTTTGTTGTTGCATTCTTTGTCCTTCTCTTGTGCAATTCACAGTTGTCAATAACTGTTTCTACATCAATCAGTAATTCTTTTTAAACTGTTTGTCGCCCCCTTCAGGGTGCCGGCTGCACTGCCTTAGTGGTCGCCGTCGTCGCTCGAAAGTTGGAACTCACCAAAGCGGAAAAACACGTCCATAACTTCATGATGGACACGCAGCTAACGAAACGGGTGAGTAATTGGGGGGGGGGGGGCAAGGAGGGATGATAAATGTGAGCCCCTCAAAATATTGGATTTATTAATAAAATAAGAAAAACAGGCACACTGCAAGCCATATCAGGTATTGGTCTCCACATCTGAACTCTCTCAGGAGTCTCACCGCTCTAGCTGCATTCTCTGTCAAACCCCCCAAGGCAGGGGAGCGCGCAGCTGACAACTCATGATCAGAGATGTCACCCCTGGGCAGGGATGGACTGGCCATTGGGACTACAGGGAGTTTCCCGGTGGGCCGATGGCTCAGTGGGCTGGCTTCAGTGACAGCGGAATGCCGCCCCCTCTGCTCCTCGGTCTCTCCCTCCCTGCAGCACTCACCTCTTCTCCCTCCCCGCAGCGCTCACCTGGGGGGAACAAAGAAGCAGGGGGAGGACCGGAGGAGCAGGGGGGGCGACAGAGGAACATGGGGGATGACAGAGGAGCATGGGGGAGGGGACAGACAGCTGACTCAACAGCTATGGCCTGGGAGTTTCTCACTTCTGCCTAATCTTGTCCCATAAGGGGGGGCACCAAACTGATTCTTTGCCCCGGGTGAAATAATGTCTAGCTTCCCCACTGGTACTGCCTATAAGAGTACCAGTACCAGCCATTCTACTCTAATAAAGTAGAACGGTTAGTGGCTAGTGAAGGGGGAGAGGGGGCTTGGGTGGCCGGGGGGGTGCGGGAGTTGTTCGGCCACCATGGGAGAGACCTGTCAAAGTGGGCCGGTCTGGATGAAGTCAAGGGCCAAATTTCTGTCCCAGTCCAGCCCTGCCCCTGGGCAGTATATGTAGATAGAAGCAATGGCCGCTACCAGCTGTCCCCAGAGTAGCAAGTAAGCTGACGTGAATGCTCAGCACGCCCCTGTCGCCGCCGGAACACCGGGCATTTCAAAACAAAGCACACAGAGAGAAGGAGGGAGGGGAGCACTCTGCCGCCCCCCCACTGGGGCGCCTGGGTGCACTGCACACCGTGCACCCGCCCAGGATCGGCCCTGCTGGCATGGGATTTTAAATATTTTAGTCAGTTGCTGTTTAAACACCCCAAGACTAGAGAGACTCTATCACATGTCTTATTCAAGGCAGAAGTGAAAGGTCTCCTACTAGTACACCCGCCAGCCCATTTATAAAGCTCCATTCCTCAAGGAGTCAATCTCTGTGTCTGTGTAAGCTCCATATATGGTGGTGGAGGAGCTTACACAAGGTTGATGACTTCACAACTTTCCTCATAGGACAGTGTTCAGGGCTGGCGATTGGGAGGAGATCACGTGCACCCCCAAACCCCCAAAGAGTCAATCTCTGTGTAAGCTCCATGTAGGATGGTGAGGGGATGTACCGAGGTTGATGATCTCACCACCTTCCTCACATGACAGTGTTCGGGGGTCATGATTGGGCATTCCATACTGGGAGAAGCTCACATGCATCCCCATACTCCTAAGGAGTCCATCTCTGTGTAAGCTCCATATAGGATGGTGGGGGAGCTTACACAAGGTTGAAGATATCACCACCTTCCTCATAGGACAGTGTTCAGGGATAGCGATTGGGCATTGCTTGCACATGCACCCCCAAAGTCAATCTCCGTGTAAGCGCCATGTAGGATGGTGGATGTTCAGGGATGGCAATTTGGCATTGCATGCTGGGAGGAGCTCACATGCATACCAATACCCCAAAGGAGTCAATCTCTGTGTAAGCTCCATGTAGGATTGTGGGGGACCACCTTCCATTACAGTGTTCTGGCTGGAGATTGGGTATTGCATGCTTGGAGGAGCTTACGTGCACCCTCATACCCCCAAGGATCTCGGTGCAAGCTCCATGTAGGATGTTGGGGGAGCTCACACAAGGTTGATGACCTCACCACCTTCCTCACATGACAGTGTTCAGCGCTGGCGATTGGGCATTTCTTGCTGAAAGGAGCTCACGTGCACCCCCCAACCCCCAGAGTCAATCTCCGTGTAAGCTCCATGTAGGATGGTGGGGGAGCCTACACAAGGTTGATGACCTCACTACCTTCCTCACATGACAGTGTTCAGGGCTGGCGATTGGGCATTTCTTGCTGAAAGGAGCTCACGTGCACCCCCCAACCCCCAGAGTCAATCTCTGTGTAAGCTCCATGTAGGATGGTGGGGGAGCCTACACAAGGTTGATGACCTCACCACCTTCCTCACATGACAGTGTTCATGGATGGCGATTGGGCATTGCATGCTTGGAGGAGCTCACATGCACGCCCATACACCTAAGGAGTCCAACTCTGTGTAAGCTCCATATATGATGGTGGCCAGGGGAGCTTACACAAGGTTGATGACCTCACCACCTTCCTCACATGACAGTGTTCTGGCTGGAGATTGGGCATTGCATGCTGGGAGGAGCTCACGTGCACCCTCAAACCCCCAAAGAGTCAATCTCTGTGTAAGCTCCATGTAGGATGGTGGGGGAACTTACACAAGGTTGAAGATATCACCAGCTTCCTCACAGGACAGTGTTCAGGGCTGGCAATTGGACATTGAATGCTGAAAGGAGCTCATGAGCACCTCCCAAACCCCCAGAGTCAATCTCTGTGTAAGCTCCATGTGGAAAGGTGGGTGTTCAGGGATGGCGACTGGGCATTGCATGCTGGGAGGAGCTCACGTGCATCCCCAAACCCCAAAATAGCCTGTCTCTGTGTAAGCTCCATGTAGGATTGTGGGGGAGTTCAAAAAAGGTTGATGACCTCCCCACCTTCCTCACATGACAGTGTTCGGGGTTGGAGATCGGGCATGCATGCTTGGAGGAGCTCACATGCACCCCCATACCTGAAAGTACTGTGTATTTGCAATGGTTTTGATGGAGTAATGGAGGGGCTGGGTATTGCCGATCCTTTAGCACCCATGGCAAAAGGGTCAAACTGTGCCCCTCCCCCCTCAACGTGACTTGTGGGCCACTTCAGCAGCATAGGTTCCAGGTCCTGTCCTTTTTGTGCCCCATTTTCTCCTCTACCTCCTGCAGGGGTGCCCAAGGTGGCCACTTCTTCTATCCTTGTCTTTGACCCGGTTGGGGAGTGCAGCAAATAGGCAAAGCCACAGGTCCACTATTAGTCGGTTTGGGAGCAACTTGACCTTTTAATAATATAAAAAGAAAAGTAGTTTTAGGACAAAGTATTAATAATGGTCGGTAGACTTTTCGCACTGCATGGCACTAATTGCAGCTGGTATCACCTCTTCTCCATCATGGTCTCCTCCATCTTGGTCTTGGTTATAACCTAAACATATTAATAACAAATACCAAGACAAGTGCAGAATGAAACATTCATAAAAGGGGGAACCCCAACACCCGCGCCCGCAGGTGGATAAACTATTATAGATCAATTAAACGGTTAAAAAGTCAAACGTTGACCTCACAGCCTTCTCCTTTTTCAGCTGGTAGCCTGATGCCCTCTGCTGGTAAGAGTCGGTATCACAAAAACTGTTTTGTAGAGGGGAGGCCACGCACCTAGATGGCCAAAAATATGTTGAGCCTCTTTTAAAAACACTGGCCCAGATTCAAGAAGCACTTGCGCCCGCACAACCATAGGTTGCGCGGCGCAAGGGCTTACTTGCTCCGATGTAACGAGTGCTCCTGATTCAGGAACCTCGTTACACCGACTGCAGCCTAGGATGTGACAGACATAAGCCTCCTTATGCCTTCACATCCCAGGCTGCATTCTTGCGTTGGCCGCTAGGGGGCGCGGCCATTGTGATCGGCGTATAGTATGCAAATTGCATACTACCACCGATTCACAAAAGTTGCGCGGGCCCTGAGCACGCAAGGTACGGAGTTTCCGTACGGCAACTTTAGCGCAAGGTTGCTCCTGCTGTAGCAGGGGCAGCCAATGCTAAAGTATAGCTGCGCTTCCCGCTCGTGAAATTTAAATTTCACGTCGTTTACGTAAGTGATTCGTGAATGGCGCTGGACGACATTCACGTTCACATAGAAGCAAATGACGTCCTTGCGACGTCATTTGCCGCAATGCACGTCGGGAAAGTTTCCCGACGGAGCATGCGCTGTTCGCTCGGCGCGGGAGCGCGCCTAATTTAAATGATTCCCGCCCCCGGCGGGATCATTTACATTAGGCAGCCTTACGCCCGGCTGTTTAGCATAGCGCCCGCGCAATTTACGGAGCAACTGCTCCGTGAATCGCGGGCAAAACGCAATATTTGCGTGGGCGCAGAGAAAAATATTTGCTCTTTGCCCACGCAAATATTGCTCGGATCTACCTGAATCTGGGCCAGTAAGTTCAGGTGTCTCCAGTGAAGGGTTACGTTCAATGGCGGCTGGTGCTCAAAACTTTTGGGGGGGCGCAAACAAACTGATAAAAAAAAAAACATCAATTGCAGCCTCACTGTGCCCATCAAACGCAGCTACTGTACACGTGATGCTAAGGGTGCAATGTGATCAGGGCAGGTGAGGGCTTTGTACCTTGGGAATCCTAAATTCTAACATTTTATACCCACCTTGCAGATAAAGAACGCGGCAGCGAATGTCCTGCGAGAAACATGGCTCATTTACAAGCACACCAAACTAATAAAGAAGATTGACCATGCCAAAGTCCGCAAGCACCAGAGGAAGTTTCTGCAAGCCATTCATCAGTGAGTAGAATCCTTCACCACCAATGACCTTTTCCCTGTGACTCCTCTCAATGCAATGTCTGTTTTACCGATAAACTATACCAATGTAATACATGACTAAGGATTACCAAAGCACCATGGTGTAGCTAAAGAGCTGACTGCTTTGGGACTTGCATTGTCTGATTAACCACATGCAGGTCTATCCTACGATGTATTCAGCTTCGTGTGTAAATGTTAGCTTGAGGTATTGACCTCTGTAAACAACATGGTTTTACTACAGAGACATGTAAAAAGAAAAGGAAAAGGGCTTGTGACATCGTTTGACCATCTATGAGAGCTCAGGATTTGAGGTACGTATAAATTGGGTTTTCCAAAAAAAATAGGTGCATGGTTGGGGAGTGGGGATCTCACAAAACTGTAGACCTTTGTTCCATTTTGAAGAAAGAAGCCAGTTGTTCATACAGTTCAGTAGCTCAAGTAGTCCCGCGGTCACGGAGTTTCAGACTGGGTCGCGGGCGCACGCCCGCGACCCACGGCTGAGCACTTAAAGAGGACGTACCTGTACGTGCTTGTGCCCAGCCGTGCCATTCTGCCGACGTATATGTGCAGGAGGCGGTCCTTAAGCGGTTAAAGGGAAGTTCAATACCAGTCGTGTTAGTAGAAGTTTGCTGAGAGACGATTCGCGCTTTTCAGGCCTCGTGCTTTTCGTCCTTGTGCTTTTCAGTCCATTACGGTGTGACGAATGTGCCATCTCCATTGCATCGAATTTTGTGTGCGTCGGAATTTTCCACACACGATCGCAATTTACCAAAAACTGATTTTGTTGTCCGAAAATTTGAGAACCAGAGCTCAAATTTTTGTTGTCGGAAATTCCGACAGCAAATTGCCCGATGGAGCCTACACACGGTCGGAATTTCCGAACCAAAAGCTCCCATCGAACATTTGTTGTTGGAAATTCCGACCGTGTGTACGCGGCAAAAGTGTGGCCGACGCTTAGAAGGGTCTTCCAACAGGTAGTGAGTCAACAGTAAGTGAATTGAAACATTTTTTTTTTGCAGATTACGGAGTGTGAAGATGGAACAAAGAAAGTTGAGCGACCAAGCCAACACTTTGGTGGATCTCTCAAAGGTAAGTGTGCGCCAGTCTGTACGGTCAATTGGGGTCGGGTGTCAAGAAACACTTGGAGGTCTTCCGTTGCTTCAGCATTTCTGGTCTAGACAAATGCAGAACAAAACCTTCTCTACGGCCATCAGTTCTAGTGTCGCGATCGAATGTTTCTTGGAACGTTTTTAACCACTTCCATGCCGGGCCTATTCTGGCACTCCTCTCCTTCATGGAAAAATCATAAGTGTTTTGCTAGAAAATTACTCAAAACATTATGGCCCGGATTCACATACATCGGCGCATATTTATGCCGCCGTAGCGTATCTCTTTTACGCTACGCCGGCGCAGCGCACAGAGGCAAGCACTGAATTCACAAAGCACTTGCTCCCACTCGCTCTTAAAGATACGCTGGGTTTCCTCGGCGTAAGCCGGCGTAGTTGGAAGTGGGCGTGAGCCATGCTAATGAAGCGTGACCCCATGCAAATGATGGGCCAAGCGCCATAGAAGTACTTAAAATGAACGGCGCATGCGCCGTCCCGTGGCGGCATCCCAGAATCACGTTGAGACAACTGCCTAAGATCACTGCCTACGACGTGAACATAACCTACGCCTAGTCATATTCACGTACAACCTAAACGACAAAAGATACGACAGCTTGTGTTCCCTGGTCCATACCTTTGCATGAGTTGCGCCTCCTATATGGGGAATAACTTTACGCCGGACGCACGACTTATGCAAACCGCGTATATAATGCGCCGGGCGCAACTACGTTTGTGAATCGGCGTATCTCCCTCATTTGCATATGTGCATAGAAAATCTATGGGAGCGGCCAATGCGCCCGCCGTAAATATGCGCCCACTATATGACGGCGTAGGCAAGTTACGTCGGTCGTAGGAAGCCTATTTTCAGGCGTATCTAAGATTGTGGGCACGGCGCACAGATACGACGGCGCATAGTTACACTTACGCGGCGTATCTCGAGATACGTCGGCGTAAGTGCTTTGAGACACTAGAGCAGTGATGGCAAACCTTCGCTCCCCAGATGTTTTGGAACTACAATTCCCATGATGCTCATGCACTCTGCAGTAGGGGTAGGCGGTACACTTTGGTGGGGGTGGGTCAGCCACGCCCCGTGACCTTTGGGATCCTGCCTTCTGACCTTTGACCTCTGGGGGAGGTCCCTGTTCTAATTCCTGAGTCCTAGCCTTATTCTTCAATGGCAAACCCTAACCCCTAACTCTCAACCCTAATCTTAACTGACCTTTGACCTATGAACTTTAAACCCAACGGCATCTCCACTTAGTGATTTGGGGTCGGCAGATCCGTTCTCCGACTCTCCAATCGCAGCGGTGAGTGGGTAGAAGCACCGGAGGGCGGCAGGAGTGAGGGGAGTCCCCTCTCGCCTCTCATAAGAACGATCAAGTGGCGAAACAGCCGCTATGATTATTCTTATGGTGTAGGGCAGGGTTATGCAATTAGAGGACCTCCAGCTGTTGCAAAACTACAAGTCCCATCATGCCTCTGCCTCTGGGTGTCATGCTTGTGGCTGTCAGAGTCTTGCTATGCCTCATGGGACTTGTAGTTCTGCAACATCTGGAGGTCCACTAATGCATATCCCTGGTGTAGGGAATCGCCGGCTGCATCCTGAAGAAGCCGGCGAAACGCGTTGATGCACTTAAGCTCACATCATATTATCATTATGTAGTTTCATATATATGATTTTTACCATTTTTGTATGTCTTTTTGTATACCATGTATGTGTTTATGTCTTATTAAATAATATATTTTTCCATATCATCATTGTTTACTGTGCCATTAAAGTCTGACCTGGGGCTACCCCTAGGGTTCACCCCTCTTTTTGTATTTCCGTTATATATTAAACAGCCATACTATTAGGTAGATTCAGGTAGAGTGGATTAAACTTGCGGCGGCGTAGCTTAGCGTGTTTAGGCTACGCCGCGGTAAGTTAGCTAGGCATGTACTTGATTCTCAAAGTACTTGCCTGCTAAGTTATGGCGGCGTAGCCTAAAGCGGGCGGGTGTAAGGGCGCCTAATTCAAATGTGTCTAAGGGGGCGTGTTTTATGTTAATGGGGCTTGACCTTACGATTTTGAAGTTTTTTTAAACTGCGCATGCGCCGGGGCGCCTACATTTCCCAGTGTGCATTGCGGCTAAGTACGCCGCACGGGCCTATTGATTTCGACGTGGACGTAAATCCCTACTCACGGACGATTTTTACGCAAACGACGTAAAAATTTCGAATTTCGAAGCGGGAACGGCGTCCATACTTTAACATTACTATTCCATCTACAAGATGGAATAACTTTAGGCCTGATATTGCCTTACGGAAACGGCGTAAATGTACTGCGGCGGCTGGGCGTACGTTCGTGAATCGGCATATCTACTAATTTACATATTCTACGCCGACCGCAATGGAAGCGCCACCTAGCGGCCAGCCTCAATATTGCAACCTAAGATAGGACGGCGCAAGCATATCTCTGATTGAGAATACACTTAAACATAAGTCGGCGTAGATTCTGAGTTAGATCGGCTTATCTACTGATAAGCCGGCCTAACTCTTTGTGAATCTACCTATATATGTTTCTTCAAAACTTTAGGCTTTATGAACAATCGCTGACCAGTGTTGTTTTGTTCCCAAACCTCTGCAGATGCAAAGTGTGATGTACGACCTCATAACGGAGCTGAACGACCGCAGCGAGGACTTGGAGAAGCAGATTGGCAGCCTGGAGACCAAGCTGGACCAGATCACTTCCACCTTCAACACTCTTCCCGTCCTCATCGTGGATGCCCTCCAAAAACAGCAGCAGCACCTGCTCTCTGTGGTCCTGGAGTCCCGGGGACTGGGGGTAGCGGTGGGAACGCCACAAACCCCTCTCTCCGACAGCCCCATGGGGATAAGCTCGGCGTCTTTTCCGACGCCACACACCAGCTCCAGCAGCTGCTGAGTGGGGCAGAGGAAAAAGACCTGGCCTGGGGTGGTAGAACCCCCAAAACTTACGTGTGCCCTCGGTAGGAATATTTAGGAGAGGATTCCGGGGACTGCTGGCTTCCAAAAAAAAAAAAAAAAAAAAAAAACATCATGTATTCCTCAGCTAACATGGGATAGCCTTTAACCTAGAAAAGCAGCTTGCCCTTGTGACGGGGCTACCGGTCAAGGAGCAGAACACCTTCGAGAAGTTGGGAGAAGGTCCACTCATTCACTGCCAAGTGACCTGCGATGCTTAGCGGAGCCAACAAGGGTTATCAACCCTACTTCCTCCAAGTTGACACGTTCTCTTGATCTCTTCCTGATGTTGCCCCTTTTTTCCATTCTTCTATTGCCCTCCAACGTCCGGGCACTTCCATAGGGGGCTAACGCCGCTGATGGCAAGATCGAAGAAACCTTCAAATTCATGACCTGTTCTTCTTCCTTTCTCCAGACGTCTAAAAAAAAAAAAAATCAAGTGCCTGCACATTGAAGGTGGTTAATGTCACAACCAAGTGCACCCCCCGCAGAAGTTTCACAAAAAAAAAAAAAACCCAGAACGATCCAATAGTGGTTAACCACGTTGGATGAAGAAATCGAAAGAAATCATCAGCGGGGCTTGCCGGGAAAAAAAAAAAACAGAACTGGAATTCCTTTGTGCTTTCACACTCTGAAATTCTGTGCTTGGCATATGAATGCTACGTTTATACTCAACAAACTGCTGTATCAGACAAATTCCACGCAAAAAGGGGGCACCCGAGAGTGTGTCCCAAAGGCTTTTTTTTTGGGGGGGGGGGGTTGTGGCGGCAAATTAACCGGTCTCTCGATGCGCCATGTTCATCGAACCTGCGTTAGACTTGAGCACACGCCACTTCTTTATGTATTTTTGCACCAACAACAACCAAATAGTAGAATTAAATAGAGATATATATATATATATATAAAATATAGATATATAGAGAGTATCTACCAGCGCAGAGGTCTGGCAAACAATTATGGGGTCGGGGAAAGGGAGGGGAGGGGGGGGTGTTTTAGGAATCACTGTGTATTTGCAGCCAAGGCTTGTTGCTGCCGGATAAACGCTGTAGCTCTCTTTGTAGCTTCTGAGCTGCCGTTTTCGAAACCCCTACTGCCAAAAAAAAGTAAAAATTTTACATTTATGCTACAAACAATCAAATTCTGAGCACCTGCTCCTCTTTTTCAAACGGGAATTTTGGTTCATCCATTTTCAAAGGGGGGACGGTTATGTTGTGTTTTTGTTTTTCCCCCCTTAGCATGAGGGCAGCCATGTTGAGGACAGAACCAAAATATTTATAAGCTCGTTATATACTAAACCAGTGGTTCTCAACCTGGGGGGTCGGGACCACCTCGGGTGGGGGGGGGGGGTCGAATGACAATTTGCCAGGGGTCACCGAATCCTGGGCTGTTCATGAAGCCTGTGCTGCTCTCCCAGTATTTTTCACGGCCGCCCAGCTGGGCTGTTCCTGGAGCCCCCGGCCGCCCATTCAGCCTCTTTGCAGTCGGCCATTCAGTTCATTGGCATGGCTGGAGGGGCAGAGACTAGAGGTCAGCTGACTGGTGAGTAAATGTGAAGTGGGAGGGGCTGGAGGAGACCCTATCTCCTGATTTCGACATAGGTGTCACTGCTACGAGACACCACAAAGTCAGAGACACAGTGAAGCCGGAGTAACACTACCTGTGGTTATAGTTGCTATTAAAAGTCCCCACTACAGTTCTCAGATCAGCAGATGACCTTGATCAAGAGCACCTAAGTTGGCTGATCAGAATCCCCCCCCAGCACTGCCACTCATCCCATTCTCCCCACCAGCACTGCCACTCATCCCATTCCCCCCACCAGCACCGCCACTATTCCCATTGCCCCCACCAGCACCGCCACTCATCCCATTCCCCCCACCAGCACCGCCACTCATCCCATTCCCCCCACCAGCACCGCCACTCATCCCATTCCCCCCACCAGCACCGCCACTCATCCCATTCCCCCCACCAGCACCGCCACTCATCCCATTCCCCCCACAAGCACCGCCACTCATTCCATTCCTCCCACCAGCACCGGCACTCATCCCATTCACCCCACTAGCACCGCCACTCATTCCATTCCCCCGACTAGCACCGCCACTCATCCCATTCACCCCATTAGCACCGCCACTCATCCCATTCCCCCCCCACCAGCACTGCCACTCATCCCATTCCCCCCACCAGCAGAGAATACATGCAATGGAGAGCAACAGAGGTGGAGGAACAAAGAAAAAGGGAAAGAAATAATAAGAAACGTGGCTAGAAAGAGGGATGGGGGGGGGGGAGGAAATTAGCATAAAGAGACATAAAAGGGAAAGAAAGGAGAACAAAGAGAAAGAGTGGTACATCCTAAAATGTACCATAAGGGGTTTTAATACCATACGAGTGAAAGGGACTCAGGGAGCGCTAAATGTCTGTGGGTTAGGGGCGCAAATGAATTGTCTTGCCTTGGGTGCTGACAACCCACACTATGAAAATAATTTTACTGTTAGGGGTCCCCACAACTTAGGAAATTTTAGCAAGGGGTCACGACACTAGAAAGGTTGAGAACCACTGTGCTAAACAGAGGGCGTAACTGGCAAATGTGCCACGTCTTAGGGGGATACACAACTGGCAGTTATCTCATCTCCAGCGAAAGCAAACGGGAGAACTGCCTTTGTCTTTGTGATTGGCCGCCGTAACTTTTTTCATGACTGACTTTTGTCGAAACACGGAAGCTGAAAGTTGTCCGGTTCCTGCCGAAATAACAGTTTTCGGGACGATTTTTGGCCCATGTGTACCTGGCATAAGTTGAGCAGTGTTGCATCATGATGTACAAGTAGTGAAGGGATCACCTCTTTTCTATGGTAGAACGGCAACAAGCTTTCAACTCTAAATCTTGCAACACGTTGAGTAACTTCCAAAATAGTCAAGGAGTGCTTCCAAAAGTTGCACACGCTCCTGTTTTTAATCATAACTGCAGTTCTAGTAAAAAAAAGAAAAAAGTTACATTGTACCAAGGCTAGTATGAAAGGTTGGTATTGCCCTTGTTCTTCATCATGAAGGTTTTTATAGTATTTTGGAAGGGCGCCATCTTATTTTTCAAACTTATTCAAATATGTGTGGCATTACCGCCCATGGCACCCTACAGGATCAGATACTTTATAAAACAGCCAAGTCACGATCGGTTCTGTAGGCCGTGTTACCGCAGTAATGGACAAGAATGAAGGCATACAGTATAAGAATAGGCCTTCAACGTTACAAATTACAAAATATGTTAAAGCCTTGATGATTGTATGAACCAAGTACAGCGTCTGTCTCTCCAACTCTCCTCCTTCACAGCATTATCTTTATTGCTAAATTGCAGGTGCATTTTAAAACCTACAGGACTCATTTGACATAGACCAGCTTTTCTCAACCAGTGTTCCGTGGAACCGATGGTTTCTTCAAGGGTTCCTCCAAATGTTCCTTCATAGGCTCCTTCGAAGGTTCCTTCATGGGTTCCTAAAATGTTCCTTTAAGGGTTCCTTCATAGGTTCCTCCAAAGGTTCCTTCATAGGTTCCTCCAAAGTTTCCTTCATAAGTTCCTCCAAAGGTTCCTTCATAGGTTCTTTCAAAGGTTCCTTCATAGGTTCCTTCATAGGTTCCTCCAAAGGTTCTTTCAAAGGTTACTTAATAGGCCCCTTCAAAGGTTCCTTCATAGGTTCTTCCAAAGGTTCCTTCATAGGTTCCTCCAAAGGTTCCTTCATAGGTTCCTCCATAGGTTCCTTTAAAGGTTCCTTCATAGGTTCCTCCAAAGGTTCCTTCATAGGTTCCTCCAAAGGTTCCTTTAAGGGTTCCTCCAGAGGTTCTTTCAAAGCAGTGGTCTCCAAACGGTGGCCTGGATGTGGCCCTTTGCTTGCCTTTATCTGGCCCTTGGGGTACTATTCCTTCCACTGATACAAGGCACTATTTCTTCCACTGACACCAACAATGGGGTACTATCCCCCCCATTAACACAAACAATGGGGAAATATTCCTCCCACTGACAGCAATGATGGGGCTTTATTCCTTCCCCTGATACCAACAGTGGGGCATTATTCCTTTCACTAATAATGGCCTTGGGACATTTTCTACTCACACTGGCCACAGTCTGGCCCCTTCAAAGTCTGAAGGACAATAAACTGGCTCAATGTTTAGGAAGTTGGGTGACCCCTGCTCCAAAGGTTCCTTCAAAAGGTTCCTCCAATGGTCTTTTTTTTTGGGCAATTAGCAATTTCGGGCTCTCAGATATGTAACCACTGATGCCAGTTATCTTTTTACCTCTCTGTAAGGAGTGAGGGAGAAGGTGTCATCAAACTGATGGCCATGTAAGCAGCATTCTTCGCACTGCACCCCCCATTAATGTATCTTGAGCTGTTGATATACAGTATTAATTATTGGCAGGGGCTCCCTGGGACCTGGAAATTATTTTAAGGGTCCCTTCATGTTTACAAGGTTTGAGAAAGGCTGGCATAGACCTTATTTTCTCAACCAGTGTTCAGTGGAACTAAAGAGTTCCTCCAAAAGTTGCTGGGGGTTCTTTTGGCATGGTCCCTTCATGTTAACCAGGGTTGAGAAAAGCTGGCATAGACAATGCTTGGATGGGTCACATCAGTGGCAAATGGCACTGACTGATGGTGTCTTTAGTCACCCAAAAGCCCACATTCTTTTGAATGTGAGTTTGGCTCACCAAAACCTTGCTTCCTATGGGCTAATCAGCAGAAGATAGAAGAAATTCCTAGGTGGCCCAGCCTTCAAGTTTATAGATATAGGTCAAGTAACACATGTGGGATTTATCTAACCCACTAGTTCAGGGAGATATTTTTAGTTCATTTATTTTTTTTTACCTAAAAAAAGAAAAAAGACCATGACTGTGCGGTGAAGACAACCATTTAGAGACTGCCTTGATGATCCTCTAAAACACACTGCCCAACCTGCCAGGAACGGAGCATGCCTTCTGTCCAATAAGGAGGAGAGGCTATCTGTGCCTCCGTGCAGAACAACCCCCTCTGCTGGTGACATATTCCAGGAGAAAATTCCAATTTTTTTCATTGATGAATGTATCAATGTCCTCTGTTCTATCCATACTCAATATTTACTGATGCTACCTGCAGATTATTCCATTATTGGCCTCTCTGGAGATCTGCAGATCATCGCTCTGTCCCATCTACGCACTGGCAGATACATAATGATATATTCTGCAGATTTCTTTCCATCACTTACCTCTCCGGATCTGCAGAACGTTGCTCTGGCCCATCTACCTCCTGACAGATATATATTGATATATTGTGCAGAGCATCCGCTACTTTCCAGTTACAGGAACCCAAATACTGGTTTTGTTTTGCCCTTACGCTGACCACGGTGCATCACAGTGTTAAACTTTCCTTTTGGGCTTTTTTTATTTTATTTTATTTTGCTAAATTCACCAATTATGGGCATTTTATAATTCCTTTATAAAACTCGAATAAAGAAGATACATAAAGCTGCCTGTTTTGTGCTGTAGGGCTTATAGTTGTGCAGTGTAATATTTAGCCACGTATGCTGTACTTCTTTTAAGTGCACCTTTCAAATATGTTTATTGTTGAGAGCCATGCTGTATGCCGGCCAGTATTCAGGAGAGCGCAGATGTCTGGTCTCTAGTGATTGGATAGGCTGCATTGTCAGTGATGTCACCGGTCTCTAGCGATTGGATAGGCTGCATTGTCAGTGATGTCACCGGTCTTTAGTGATTGGATAGGCTGCATCCTCAGTGATGTCACCGGTCTCTAGTGAATGGATAGGCTGCCTTCTCAGTGATGGCACCGGTCTCTAGTGAAAGGATAGGCTGCTTTCTCAGTGATGTCACCGGTGGCTGCATCCTCAGTGATGTCACTGATCGCTAGTGAATGGATAGGCTACTTAGTGATGTCACTGATCGCTAGTGAATGGATAGGCTACTTAGTGATGTCACAGATCGCTAGTGAATGGATAGGCTACTTACTCAGTGATGTCACTGATCGCTAGTGAATGTATAGGCTACTTACTCAGTGATGTCACTGGCCTTTAGTGAATGGATAGGCTGCATCTGAAGTGAAGCCACTGGTATTTAGTGAATGGATAGGCTGCATCTGAAGTGATATCATTGTTCTCTAGAGAATGAATAGGCTGCATTCTCTGTGATGTCACCGGTCTCTGGTGAATGGATAGACTGCATTCTCTGTGATGTCACCGGTCTCTGGTGAATGGATAGGCTGCATTCTCAGTGATGTCACCGGAGTCTAGTGAATGGATAGGCTGCCTTCTCAGTGATGTCACCGGTGGCTGCATCCTCAGTGATGTCACTGATCGCTAGTGAAAGGATAGGCTGCATCCTCAGTGATGTCACTGGTCTCTAGTGAAAGGATAGGCTGCCTTCTCGGTGATGTCACCAGTGGCTGCATCCTCAGTGATGTCACTGATCGCTAGTGAATGGATAGGCTGCATCCTCAGTGATGTCACTGGTCTTTGGTGAATGCATAGGCTGCATCCTAAGTGATATCATTGTTCTCTAGAGAATGAATAGGCTGCATTCTCTGTGATGTCACCAGTCTCTGGTGAATGGATAGGCTGCATTCTCAGTGATGTCACCGGTCTCTAGTGAATGGATAGGCTGCATTCTCTGTGATGTCACCAGTCTCTAGGGAATGAATAGGCTGCATTCTCAGTGATGTCACCAGTCTCTAGTGAACGGATAGGCTGCCTTCTCAGTGATGTCACCGGTCTCTAGTAAACGTATAGGCTGAATCCTCGGTGATGTCAGCTGTCTCTAGTAAATGGATAGGCTGCATCCTCAGTGATGTCACTGGCCTTTGGTGAATGCATAGGCTGCATCCTAAGTGATATCATTGTTCTCTAGAAAATGAATAGGCTGCATTCTCTGTGACGTCACCAGTCTCTGGTGAATGGATAGGGTGCATTCTCAATGATGTCACTGGTCTCTAGTGAATGGATAGGCTGCCTTCTCAGTGATGTCACCAGTCTCTATTGAATGGATAGGCTGCCTTCTCAGTGATGTCACAAGTCTCTAGTGAATGGATAGACTGCATTCTTAGTGATGTCACCAGTCTAAAGGTGTATGGATAAGCTGCATTCTCATGAATACTGAAGCGTAACGGCTTCCTCCATGAAGGACAGGGGTATTTTATGACCTATTTCTCTAGAATCCAGAAGTTTAAGAATAAAGGCACCTTTATTACAATCATGTGGAAGATCTCGAGGAGCAGGTGTATTCATTTCCATCCAGTACTGTTCTCGACCTATCCAAAGACATTAGGCAACAAACGGCGCCAACTTCGATGTGGCGTTCGGCTTACGATCCCGTTCACTGCTCCTCTATCCACAAAGAACGAGAATGCATTACTATGAAATATAAATAATAATTTAAAAAAAAAATGTATCAGTGTTGAGTTGCCAAACATCCTGTGGTCATCCATCCTCCATGTAAAGTAGACTTTTAGCCTAATGTGCCGAATGGGCTTCAACGACTCGCCCAATGCTGTAGCTCCCTCTTGTCGTCCTTTGTTAGCTGGCCCCTTGGGGGGGCCCTAAAGACATAGATTTTAGTTACAGAAACCACCCCACGTGATTTAATGTCAGTCTGTTTTAGGATCTGTTTTTAAGTCAGGGAGATTAAATGTTGGTGTTTCTATTCTAAAAAATTTGCATCAACCTTATCCATGCGTGTGGCCAAAAAAACAAAGAATTTCACTCCCGTTGGCTCCTTGGTTGTGATCCAAGATGAGAGTGAAAATTTCACTTTTTGGCAAAGGGGGGGGGGGGGGTTGTTGTGAACGGGGGCAAAGGCACCTTTTTTGGGGGGTTTACAGGGAATACTGAGTATTTGAAAATTTCTTGGACAACCTTTAAATGGGACAACCATTTTCTGGATGGAAGAGAGACTATGCCTTGAAAAGCCATTTTTGGTGACACAGTGGATAAAAAAATAAGTAATATATATTTTTTTAAATAGTTTTTTTGTTTTTTTTCCCACTAAAAAATGATGGTTCGATTAGATCGCCAGTCTGGAGGATACTGGTGAGCCTTATTTTCAGATTCAAGAAAGAATACTCTAGCTAGCTCATCTCCAAGAGGAAGACAAAAGGTTTATATTGGGTCATGGAAAGCATGTCCAGGCTGTTGTTGAACTACCAAAAATTTTGGTTTGGGAGGGGGTGACGAAAGAGACGCTCCTTCCTCCTCCCTGCTGGGGCAAAAAGATGCTCCAGATCTCTGTTGGGTCCATCAAGTGTTTCAAAATAAAGGTTTTCCTATGTATAGTGCTTCAGAGGGCACTTACCATGAAGGAGGCCTGGTCGGAGTATCCCCTGTTGACCTTAACTTGTGACCTACTGCAAGGTATGCATGCTGGTACTTAAATTTTAGATTAAATGTCACCCCAAGATGTAACGGAGCAGCTATTCTCTTACTCCTCAAATAATTAAGTCCTATTCAGCTTGACCACAAGTGACGTCATGATCATAATTCGTTAAAATTACCAGCGCCAGCACTTGGGGGAAAGGTGCATTTGAGTTGGTTTCGTTTACAGAAGCCATTTGTTGCACGAAATTATTTTTTTGCAAAATTTCCAAATTTTGGGGGAATGGAAACGCTCAATTCTGTTCATCCCTTCTTTAGTTGGATGAAGTTTCCCTAAGGCCTCGTACACACGATAGGTTAACCAGAGGACAACGGTCTGAAGGACCGTTTTCATCGGTCAAAATTGATCGTGTGTGGGCCCCATAGGTTATTTAACCATAGGTTAAAAAAAAGCCAACTTGCTTTAAAATTAACCTATGGATTCCTAACCGATAGGTCAAAACCGATCGTTAGTAGGCAAGGCACGACCATCAGTTAAAAATCAACGCATGCTCAGAATCAAGTCGACGCATGCTTGGAAGCATTGAACTTCGTTTTTTTCAGCACGTCGTTGTGTTTTACGTCACCGCGTTCTGACACGATCGGTTATTTAACCTATGGTGTGTAGGCGTGACGGACCATCAGTCAGCTTCATCGGTTAACCTATGACAACGGTCCTTCAGACCGTTGTCCTCTGGTTAACCTATCGTGTGTACGAGGCTTTACCCTCAGGAGCTATTTAAATCTTATTGCACCCTTAACAAACTATTTACTACTTACTCCAATGTATCTTACCAAAGTTGCAAAATTTTACCAAAGTTTTGGAAGAATTAAAAACGCACAATTTTACTCATCCCTACCTTGATGTATCTACTTCATCAATTGGTAACAGTGCACTTCCCTTATCACCACAAGGGATCTGTAGACACCTTGAAGACTTTGGTTTAGTGGTTAGGCTTGCACCACTGGGGTCCTCGGTTTGGGTTGGAGTTGCAAAATTTTGCAAAATTGCCACATTTTGGGAGAAGGGAAACGCTCAAATCTGTTCATCCCTTCTTTAGTTGGATAAAGTTTCCCTAACCCTCGGGAGCTATTTAAATCTTATTGCACCCTTAACAAACTGTTTGCTATTTACTCCAATGTATCTCACCAAAGTTACACAGTTTTGACAATTTTGTGTCCTCTGTTTGAGTTTTTAGTTGCAACATTTTGCCAAAATTTGGGGAGTATGAATCCCTATCTTGATGTATCCCTTGTATCAATTAGTAAAAGTCCACTTAGGCCGGGTACACACGGGCAAACATGTACGATGAAACCGGTCCGTCGGACCGTTTTCACCGTACATGCCTGCCAGAGGGCTTCTGTACGATAGTTGTACTAACCATCGTACAGAAGTCCGCGCGTAAACATTACGCGGGGCGTGTCCGCGTCGTCGCCGCGATGATGACGCGGCGACGTGGGCGGGCCTGCCATTTAAAGGCTTCCACGCATGCGTCGAAGTCATTCGACGCATGCGAGGGACGGCGGGCGCTCGGACATGTACGGTAGGTCTGTACTGACGACCGTACATGTCCGAGCGGGCAGGATTCCAGCGGACGGTTTTAAAACACGTCCAGGAATATTTGTCTGCTGGGAAAAGGCCCGGCGGGCAAATGTTTGCTGGAATTCGGCCCGCTCGCACCTACACACGACCGAACATGTATGCTGAAACTGGCCCGCGGACCAGTTTCAGCATACATGTTTGGTCGTGTGTACGGGGCCTTAGTTTATCACTGCAAGCATCACTGTAGATACATTAAATAATTGGGTAGCAAAGTAACTTAGCAGCTAGCCTTGCACCACTGGGGTCCTTGGTTCGAGTTTGAGTTTAAAAATGTTGCCAAAATTTTGGGAGGATGAAAACTCTCAATTCTGTTCATCCCTTCCTTGATGTATCCATTGCATCAAATGGTAAAAGTTCACTTAGCTTATCACCACAAAGGGGTAGAAAAGTGGCTTAGTCGTTAGCCTTGCTCCACTGGGATCCTTGGTTTGAGTTTCCAAATTTTGGGGAAAATTAAACTCACAATTTTCTTTATTCCTATCTTAATGTATCCACTGCATCAATTGGTAACAGTCCACTTAGCTTATTACTAAAGGGGATCTGTAAACACCTTGAAGACTTTGGGTAACATAATGGCTTCGGTAGGCTTGCACCACTGGGGTCCTCGGTTTGAGTTTGTTGCCCAAATTTTCTGTGACTTAAAACATTTTCAACAATTTCGCTCATCCCTACCTTAATGTATCCACTGCATCAGTTGGTAACGGTCCACATAACTTATTACCACAAGGGATCTGTAAACACCTTGAAGAATTGGGTAGCAAAGTAACTTGGCGGTTAGCCTTACACCACTGGGGTCCTCGGTTAGAGCCCTGGTCAGTCCAAGTCTAGTCCTGCTCATCCCTACCTTGAGGTATCCACTGCATCAATTGGTAAAATTCCACTTAGCGTATCACTGCAAGGGACTTGTAGACACCTTGAAGAATTTGAGTAGCATAGTGGCTTAGTGGTTAGCCTTGCACCACTGGGGTCCTTGGTTTGAGCCCTGGTCAGTCCTAGTCTAGTCCTGCTCATGCCTACCTTGAGGTATCCACTGCATCAATTGGTAAAAGTCCACTTAGCTTATCGCTGCAAGGGATTTGTTGGCACCTTGAAGAATTTGAGTAGCATAGTGGCTTAGTGGTTAGCCTTGCACTACTGGGGTCCTCGGTTTGAGCCCTGGTCAGTCCTAGTCTAGTCCTGCTCATGCCTACCTTGAGGTATCCACTGCATCAATTGGTAAAAGTTCACTTAGCTTATCGCTGCAAGGGATTTGTAGACACCTTGAAGAATTTGAGTAGCATAATGGCTTATTGGTTAGCCTTGCACCACTGGGGTCCTTGGTTTGAGTCCTAATCAGTCCAAGTCTAGTTCTGCCCATCCCTACCTTGAGGTATCCACTGCATCAATTGGTAAAATTCCACTTAGCTTATCGCTACAAGTGATTTGTAAGCACCTTGAAGAAGTTAGCTAGAATAATGGCTTAGTGGTTAGCCTTGCTCCACTGGGGTCCTTGGTTTGAGTCCAGGTAAGGACATTATCTGCATGGGGTTGGCATTTTTTCCTTGTGCTAGAATGGGTTTCCTCTGGGAAGTCTGGAACCTTCCACACTCCAAAGACATGCCGGTAGGGTTCATCGGCTCCTGCCTAAAATCGGGACTAGTATGATAGTCTTCTGAGCACCCCTGAGATGGCTAACCCAACAGCAGATAAAGTTGAGTAAAAAACGCTGGAGGTTAAAGTTCAACAACAGCCGGGGCATCTGCCATTTCTTGCATCCTCTAAACCTCTGCTTCCTCGTCACAGGTCCAGAGCGGTTCCTCCAACCCACCCGGGTTGGTGGACCCATTTTCCGACTGTTGCGTAGAGAGCTTACTGTGTCAAAAAAAAAAAAAAAAAACAACAAGAACAAAACAAAAACGCCATATTTGTCTTGCGGAAGAATGTAGAATGTACTGTCTCCATCGTCCTCCCCACAAAATCGTGTCGAAGGCTTTTTATTTTACTAAATATTAATCTTCCTCCTACGTATTTTTTTATATTTTATAGAAAATGAAAAAAAAAGAAAAAAAGAAAAAGAAAGTTTACCCTTAACTAAGCAAGCTATTTTTTACTCTTTCTATATAGGCAGAATGCTGGTGATGCGGCCTGGCTCTGGCTGGCCCGGTCACTCTTATCCATGGTAAATAAACTATAATACATTTGCTATGAAATAAAAACCCGTCTCAGAGTCCTTTTATTCGTGTGAGTGATCGAGAGAGTGAGCAACGGTGGCGATCGGTCTTCCTATTAAAGAAAGAAGTCTCATAAGACCTTGTTCATGTGTGCGTAGGTTGTGTGTGCCCACACCTGTGCGATCGTCGGATTGGGAGCAGAGGCTGTATCCATGCCGCCACTGCCTCCTAATTGACGAGTATGGGACTGACTGTGCATAGATCCAAGGAATGCCTGTGCATCTCCATGTGGGTAAACACGCCCCTCATGTGGGTGTATGAGGCCTAAGTATTCAACAATTTAATATTAATTTTCAAATAAATACAGGTCCATACATTCAAGTTGAAAAATAATTCAGATTCTGTTATTTTTGTGGGTGCCCCTCCCCTGATGGAAGCCCAATTTGCGGGTGCTGCTCCCCTGATGATAGCCCATTTTGCGGGTGCTCCTCCCCTGAAGGAAGCCCAATTTGTGGGTGCTACTCCCCTGATGGAAGCCCAATTTTCAGGTGCGCCTCCCCTAATGGAAGCCCAATTTGCGGGTGGTCCTCCACTGATGATGGCCCATTTTGCCGGTGCTCCTCCCCTGAGGGAAGCCCAATTTGTGGTTGCTCGTCCCCTGAAGGAAGCCCAATTTGCGGGTGCTGCTCCCCTGATGATAGCCCATTTTGAGGGTGCTCCTCCCCTGATGGAAGCCCAATTTGTGGGTGCTACTCCCCTGATGGAAGCCCAATTTGAAGGTGCTCCTCCCCTAATGGAAGCCCAATTTGCGGGTGCTCCTCCCCTTATGACAGCCCATTTTGCGGGTGCTCCTCCCCTGAGGCCACTACAGACTTTGGTGGGTGTCTCAAATGTCTGGTCTCTCCTACCTCCCCTCCTTTCCAGTAATGAGGCCACTACAGACTCTGGCAAGGTGTCTCATATGTCTGGTCTCTCCTACCTCCCCTCCCTTCCAATGATCAGGCCACCATAGACTCTGGTGGGTGTCTCGAATGTCTGGTCTCTCCTAAATCCCCTCTGTTCCAAAGATGAGGCCACAACAGACTCTGGTGGGTGTCTCAAATGTCTGGTCTCTCCTACCTCCCCTCCCTTCCAATGATGAGGCCACTACAGACTCTAGTGGGTGTCTCGAATGTCTGATCTCTCCTACCTCCCTTCCATTGATGAGGCCACTACAGACTCTGGCAAGGTGTCTCGAATGTCTGGTCTCTCCTACCTCCCCTCCCTCCCAGTGATGAGGCCACTACAGACTCTGGTGGGTGTCTCAAATGTCTGGTCTCTCCTTCCTATCCTCCCTACCAATGATGAGGCCACTACAGACTCTGGCAAGGTGTCTCGGATTTCTGCCATGCACTCCATGTGCTGTGGTTCTGTCCTCTGACCCCTTCCTCACCACAGGACACAGCAGTGGTGCAGGGGTCGGAGGATGGAGCCACAGCATGTAATGGGGGACACAGATATCCAAGACACCTGCAAGTGTTGAATTCCAAAGAGAAGGACGGACCAGAGTCCATATCCACTGAGAGAGAAAGACAGTTCATGAGATACAGGGGGGGGGGGGGGGGGTACCTGAGGAGGTCGAGGTATCATGGAGGCATTCAGGGTGCACTGACGTCACTGGAGACACAGGATGCTCTGGGGTCCCTGGGGAGAGATAGGGATAAGAGGGAACATTAATAAATGTCACACGGGGGGCGATGAGGGGACACTAATGAATATGACACATAGGGGGAAGATGAGGGGACACTAATGAATGTGACACACAGGGGGGAGATGAGGGGACACTAATAAATGTGACACACAGGGGGGAGATGTGGGGACAATAATAAATGTGACACACAGGTGAGGAGATCCAGGGACAATAATAAATGTGACACACAGGGTGGAGATGAGGGGACACTAATAAATGTGACACACAGGAGGTAGGGTGCCCACGTTGTCCCGCAATTGACATGTCTGTCCCGGGTCCCGGGCACCTTCATTCTGGGACAATACAGTGTCCCGGAATGAAATAGAGGACACGGTCACCCCTACTAACTAATAACTACATTTCCGGAACGGGTTGCTAGGGCCGGCGCTGCCTAGCATCTTGCAACCAGTGACAATTTACTCTCAGACAGTGAGACCGGGAGCGAGGCCTGCGCCTAGTGCGGCACTGCTGTCCCCACCCACCTCGGCACCTCCTCCTTCTCCGGCACCCAGCGGCAAGCAGCAGGGACTGGTGGGATCTTCACTCTCCAGATAGTGACTCCACTTCTTTCCTTCTACGCACGTGGCTCATGCAGAGGGAGTGACAGCGGCACTGCATCTGGTGGCAGGCTATGGGTGGCAAGCGGCACTGCATCTGGTGTCATGTGGCACATTCACCTAACAAAGAACCCCCCGCCTAATTCCCCATCAACCCCGAGACTACATTTGCCCCGCCCCCCTCATCTTTTTTTGGGGAAAGTGTGTGTGTGTGGGGGGGGGGGGGGTCCCTGAATGGCAGTTTGGAAATGTGGTCACCCTAACAGGGGGAGATGGGGGGACACTAATTAAAGTGACACACATGGGGGACACTAATGAATGTGACACACAAGGGGGAGACTAATGAATGTGACACACAGGAGGGAGATGAGGGGACAATAATAAATGTAAAACACAGGGGGAGATGAGGGGACACTAATGAATGTGGCACACAGGTGAGGATATGAGGGGACAATAATAAATGTGACACACAGGTGAGGAGATGAGGGGACAATAATGAATGTGAAACACAGGAGGGAGATGAGGGGACACTAATGAATGTGACACACAGGTGAGGAGATGAGGGGACAATAATAAATGTGACACACATGGGGAGATGAGGGGACCATAATGAATGTGACACACAGGAGGAAGGTGAGGGGGACAATAATAAATGTGACACATAGGAAGGAGATGAGGGGACACTAATGAATGTGACACACATGGGGGG
Source organism: Rana temporaria (assembly GCF_905171775.1). NCBI lineage: Eukaryota > Metazoa > Chordata > Amphibia > Anura > Ranidae > Rana > Rana temporaria. The sequence continues at coordinate 118,053,433 of NC_053501.1, forward strand.
AGATGAGGGGACAATAATGAATGTGACACACATGGGGGAGATGAGGGGACAGTAATGAATGTGACACACAGGAGGAAGGTGAGGGGACAATAATAAATGTGACACACAGGGGGGGTGAGGGGACATTATTAAATGTGACACACAGGTGAGGAGATGAGGGGACAATAATGAATGTGACACACAGGGAGGGAACATTAATGAATGTGACACACAGGTGAGGAGATAAGGGGACAATAATAAATGTGACACACAGGGAGGGGGAGGGAACATTAATGAATGTGACACACATGTGAGGAGATAAGGGGACAATAATGAATGTGACACACAGGAGGGAGATGAGGGGACAATAATAAATGTGACACACAGGTGAGGAGATGAGGGGACAATAATAAATGTGACACACAGGGGGGAGATGAGGAGACACTAATGAATGTGACACGCAGTGGGGAGATGTGCGCACACCTTCAGGGTGTGCGCACATCATGGGCCCCGGCGATATGGCCTACCAGGCCGGTGGCGCACCTGCTACGCGGTGTCCTTGTTTCCGGGACCATGATGGCCCGAGGGCAACTGAAGCTGTGGCAGGGGGCCCCAGTCATCTACTGGGTCCCCAAATTTCTGAAGGAGATCCCAAGCGAGTTGTGCTGTTCGGTGGGGGAGTCGGTCTGAGGAGAGCCCGGAGGCAGGCGATCCAATAGGGCTTAGACAATCCATCAGGGATCGAGGTGACACTGACAGTTTGTTCGTATGGCAACCTGTCAGTCGGTGACCATTTGAGAAGCTACTTGAGGGAGATTCAGGCAAATTACATTACTGAGAGGGATCCTCTCCATTATCTACGTTCCCCCGAGAAAAGGGCCTGTGGCAGAGGTTCCACTTCTATCCTCATTTCAGCCAAGTCTGTGGCAGAGACTTGTTCCGTCTCAAGGTTCCGAGTGATACCCTGGCTGCCAGGTCGGTGTGACGGGCCTGTCCAGGTACACTATACCCCCTCGGCTGCCAGGTCGGTGTGAGAGGCCTGTCCGGGTACACTATACCCCCTCGGCTGCCAGGTCGGTGTGACGGGCCTGTCCGGGTACACTATACCCCCTCGGCTGCCAGGTCGGTGTGAGAGGCCTGTCCGGGTACACTATACCCCCTCGGCTGCCAGGTCGGTGTGAGAGGCCTGTCCGGGTACACTACACCCCCTCGGCTGCCAGGTCGGTGTGAGAGGCCTGTCCGGGTACACTATACCCCCTCGGCTGCCAGGTCGGTGTGAGAGACCTGTCCGGGTACACTATACCCCCTCGGCTGCCAGGTCGGTGTGAGAGACCTGTCCGGGTACACTATACCCCCTTGGCTGAGGGGCGACGAGAGTGAGAGGCCTGTCCGGGTACACTATACCCCCTCGGCTGCCAGGTCGGTGTGAGAGGCCTGTCCGGGTACACTATACCCCCTCGGCTGCCAGGTCGGTGTGAGAGACCTGTCCGGGTACACTATACCCCCTCGGCTGCCAGGTCGGTGTGACGGGCCTGTCCGGGTACACTATACCCCCTCGGCTGCCAGGTCGGTGTGACGGGCCTGTCCAGGTACACTATACCCCCTCGGCTGCCAGGTCGGTGTGAGAGGCCTGTCCAGGTACACTACACCCCCTCGGCTGCCAGGTCGGTGTGACGGGCCTGTCCAGGTACACTATACCCCCTCGGCTGCCAGGTCGGTGTGAGAGGCCTGTCCGGGTACACTATACCCCCTCGGCTGCCAGGTCGGTGTGACGGGCCTGTCCAGGTACACTATACCCCCTCGGCTGCCAGGTCGGTGTGAGAGGCCTGTCCGGGTACACTATACCCCCTCGGCTGCCAGGTCGGTGTGACGGGCCTGTCCAGGTACACTATACCCCCTCGGCTGCCAGGTCGGTGTGAGAGACCTGTCCAGGTACACTACACCCCCTCGGCTGCCAGGTCGGTGTGAGAGACCTGTGCAGGGGCACTATACCCCCTCGGCTGCCAGGTCGGTGTGACGGGCCTGTCCTGGTACACTATACCCCCTCGGCTGCCAGGTCGGTGTGAGAGACCTGTCCAGGGGCACTATACCCCCTCGGCTGAGGGGCGACGGGAGTGAGAGTGTTACTTGAAGCAGGACTGCTTCTGTTCTATCCAAGCCTGAATCTGCAACTTCTCCTCTTCACCCATCTTCCTCTATCTACCTCAAGTTCACTGTTTGCCATGTTGGGCGAGAATAAAAGCACAGAAAACGACACCCTGCTGTTTGGACATTCTATTATTGCTCTCATCATCATCATCATCACTACACCTAGACGCTCACAAAGGTAACACACCATCCCAAATCTATCCAGCGGCTCCTGCGGGGGTAGCGCTGCAATAATAAATGTGACACAAAGGGGGGGAGGTGAGGGGACAATAATAAATGTGACACAAAGGGGGGGACATGCAGGGACAATACCAAATGTGACACAAAGGGGGGGAGATGCGGGGACATTAACAGGAGGAGATGGGGGGACACTAATTAAAGTGACACACAGGGGGGTCACTAATTAGGGTTGCCAACTCATCCCTTTAAGGCTGGGTTCACACTACTACACTACTTTCATCCTACTTTGCTCTGCTACATTGGTCCTACATTTATCCTACATTGGTCCTACATCCATCCTACTTTCATGAACAGGATACTACTTTGGTCCGACTTCAATGATATTCAATGGGCCTGAAGTAGGATCAATGTAGGACCAAAAGTAGTACAGGGAGCATTTTCAAAGTCGGACCGACTTGTGTAGGACACTACAAGACGCTCTCATAGGGAAACATTGAACACAGAGCAAAGTAGGATCAAAGTAGTGTAGTAGTGTGAACCCAGCCTTAGGCTGGGTTCACACTTGTCCTACAAACGGTCCTACATTGGGAGCCTCGTGTAGCACGACGTGTGAAAATCAATGTTTCCCTATGAGAGCCGTCTTAACTGGTCCTACACAAGTCGGTCCGACTTTGAAAATGCTCCCTGTACTACTTTTGGTCCTACCTTGATCCTACTTCAACCCATTGAATATCATTGAAGTCGGACCAAAGTAGTATCCTGTTCATGAAAGTAGGATGGATGTAGGACCAATGTAGGATAAATGTAGGACCAATGTAGCAGAGCAAAGTAGGATGAAAGTAGTGTAGTAGTGTGAACCCAGCCTCAGGAGGTAATTAAACTCACTTGGTACCTTACCTGCGTTAAATTAGCCTCAGAACCTGTGTAATTAATATGTGTTCTGTTTTAAAGGGATGAGTTGGCAACCCTAACACTAATGAATGTGACACACAGGGGGGGCACTAATGAATGTGACACACAGGAGGGAGATGAGGGGACAATAATAAATGTGACACACAGGTGAGGAGATGAGGGGACAATAATAAATGTGACACAAAGGGGGGAGGTGAGGGGGACAATAATAAATGTGACACAAAGGGGGGGACATGCGGGGACACTAACAGGAGGAGATGGGGGGACACTAATTAAAGTGACACACAGGGGTGATACTAATGAATTTGACACACAGGAGGGAGATGAGGGGACAATAATAAATGTGACACACAGGTGAGGAGATGAGGGGACACTAATGAATGTTACACAAAGGGGGGGAGATGAGGGGACACTGATAAATGTGACACAAAGGGGGGGAGATGAGGGGACAATAATAAATGTGACACACAGGGGGGGAGATGAGGGGATACTAATGAATGTGACACACAGGAGGGAGATGAGGGGATACTAATGAGTGTGACACACAGGTGAGGACATGAGGGGACAATAATAAATGTGACACACAAGGGGGATACTAATGAATGTGACACACAGGTGAGGAGATGAGGGGACAATAATAAATGTGACACACAAGGGGGATACTAATGAATGTGACACACAGGTGAGGAGATGAGGGGACAATAATAAATATGACACACAGGGGGAGATGAGGGGACACTAATAAATGTGACACACAGGGGGGGGAGATGAGGGGATACTAATGAATGTGACACACAGGTGAGGACATGAGGGGAATATAATAATAAATGTGACACACAGGGGGGGGAGATGAGGGGATACTAATGAATGTGACACACAGGTGAGGAGATGAGGGGACAATAATAAATATGACACACAGGGGGAGATGAGGGGACACTAATAAATGTGACACACAGGGGGGGAGATGAGGGGATACTAATGAATGTGACACACAGGTGAGGACATGAGGGGAATATAATAATAAATATGACACACAGGTGAGGAGATGAGGGGACAATAATAAATGTGACACACAGGGGGGGAGATGAGGGGATACTAATGAATGTGACACACAGGTGAGGACATGAGGGGACAATAATAAATGTGACACACAGGGGGGAGATGAGGGGATACTAATGAATGTGACACACAGGTGAGGAGATGAGGGGACAATAATAAATGTGACACACAGGGGGGGAGATGAGGGGATACTAATGAATGTGACACACAGGTGAGGACATGAGGGGACAATAATAAATGTGACACACAGGGGAGGGAGATGAGGGGATACTAATGAATGTGACACACAGGTGAGGAGATGAGGGGACAATAATAAAGGTGACACACAGGGGGGGTGAGGGGGATAATAATAAAGGTGACACACAGCTGAGGCGATGAGGAGAAATGTGTCCTGTAGTTCCCGCCTCCTTCTCTAGTGGCCGCCCTTTCCCGCCTTTGTCCCATGCACCCATCTTTTATCTGCAGTACCCACCTCCCTCCTGCAGTGGCCACTCTCTCCCGCTGATTTGTCCAATAAGCTCCGTCTTCCACCTCTAGTCCCGCCCACCCCTTTACGTTCCTGACCCCCCCTCCAGTGGCGCGCTGTGTTCAGGCGGGAGTGCTCCGGAAGCGGAAACTCTTCGAGCGGAAGCTGTGCGGGGTGTGAGTCGGAGCTGTTGAGATCTGCCGGCCGCTGCCATCACGGGGTCGGTAAGTAGCTGTGTGTGTGTACGGAGAAGGGAGACTCTGCCCCCCGGGTCTTCCTCCTGCCGGGCTGTGTGTGTGGTAGAGGGGCCCCCTCATTACGCCGCCATTGTGTGGGACTCCCATTGTTTGGGCCCTGGAGCCCCTCGTGTACCGCGTGTGGCCCTATCCCGGGGTTTCTTCTGGGGAACGTGGGGCCCCTTGTTCTACAGGGCCCATGTGGCAGTGGGATCTCCTATTGTGTGTCCCCTCTGCCTTGTATGGGGCCCCGTTGTAATGGAGGAGGCTCATGGGATTGTGTGGGGCCCCTGAGTCTGTGTCCTTATTTGTATGAGATCTGTAGTCTGATTATTCTATGTATGATGCATTATCATTGTGTGGCCCTTTTACCTGTACAACATGTGGCCCCATGGAGCGATGGGGGGGTGTCCCCTCTTGTTTGGCTCTGTGGAGCGATTGGGGGGGGGGGCAACTTGTGTGGCCAAGTGGAGCGAAGGGGGAGGGGAGAAGTACTTTTTTGTGTGGAGTGATTGGGGGGTGTCCTCTTGTGTGAAGTGTGGCCCTGTGGAACGGGGGGGGGGTACTTCCTCGGGTGGAACGATATGGGGGGGAAGTACTTTCTTTTGTGGCCCTGTGGGGGGGGGGGGGTACTTTTTTGTGTGGCCCTGTGGGGGGGGGGGGTACTTTTTTGTGTGGCCCTGTGGAGTGATTGGGGGGGTACTTTTTGTGTGGAGCGATTGAAAGGAGGGTACTTTTTTGTGTGGCTCTGTGGAGCGATTGGGGGGGGGGTGAGGGAGAAGTCCTTGTGTGGTCCCGTAGAGCGATTGGGGGCAGGGGTTGTACGAGGGGACGTGGCGGGGTTGTGTGTGGAGGACGTGGCGGGGTTGTGTGTGGCGGGGTTGTAGGAGGAGACGTGGAGGACGTGGTGTGTTGGTCTATCGGTAGAGATTGGTTGACTTGTATGTGGAGGATGTGGTGTCTTGGTCTATCAGTGGAGGACGTGGCGGGGGGTGGTATGAGGAGACGTGGCGGGGGTTGTATGAGGGGACGTGGCGGGGGTTGTATGAGGGGACGTGGCGGGGGTTGTATGAGGGGACGTGGCGGGGGTTGTATGAGGGGGACGTGGCGGGGGTTGTATGAGGGGACGTGGCGGGGGTTGTATGAGGGGACGTGGCGGGGGTTGTATGAGGGGACGTGGCGGGGGTTGTATGAGGGGACGTGGCGGGGGTTGTATGAGGGGACGTGGCGGGGTTGTATGAGGGGATGTGGAGGACGTGGTGTGTTGGTCTATCAGTAGGGGACGTGGCGGGGGTTGTATGAGGGGACGTGGCGGGGTTGTATGAGGCGATGTGGAGGACGTGGCGGGGTTGTATGAGGAGACGTGGAGGACGTGGTGTGTTGGTCTATCGGTAGAGACTGGTGGACTTGTATGTGGAGGATGTGGTGTCTTGGTCTATCAGTGGAGGACGTGGTGGGGGTTGTATGAGGGGACATGGCGGGGGTTGTATGAGGAGATGTGGAGGACGTGGCGTGTTGGTCTATCAGTAGGGGACGTGGCGGGGTTGTATGAGGGGACGTGGCGGGGTTGTATGAGGCGATGTGGAGGACGTGGTGTGTTGGTCTATCAGTGGAGGACGTGGCGGGGTTGTTTGAGGAGACGTGGAGGACGTGGCAGGGTTGTTTGAGGAGACGTGGAGGACGTGGCGGGGTTGTTTGAGGAGACGTGGAGCACGTGGCGGGGTTGTATGAGGAGACGTGGAGGACGTGGTGTGTTGGTCTATCAGTAGGGGTTATATGAGGAGACGTGGCGGGGTTGTATGAGGAGACGTGGTGTGTTGGTCTATCAGTAGGGGACGTGGTGGGGGTTGTATGAGGCGATGTGGAGGACGTGGTGTGTTGGTCTATCAGTGGAGGACGTGGCGGGGTTGTTTGAGGAGACGTGGAGGACGTGGCGGGGTTGTATGAGGCGATGTGGAGGACGTGGCGGGGGTTGTATGAGGAGACGTGGAGGACGTGGTGTGTTGGTCTATCGGTAGAGACTGGTGGACTTGTATGTGGAGGATGTGGTGTCTTGGTCTATCAGTGGAGGACGTGGTGGGGGTTGTATGAGGGGACATGGCGGGGGTTGTATGAGGAGATGTGGAGGACGTGGCGTGTTGGTCTATCAGTAGGGGACGTGGCGGGGTTGTATGAGGAGACGTGGCGGGGGATGTGGAGGACGTGGTGTGTTGGTCTATCAGTGGTGGACGTTGGCGGGGGTTGTTTGAGGAGACGTGGAGGACGTGGCGGGGGATGTGGAGGACGTGGTGTGTTGGTCTCTCAGGTTTCATCTTTTAGATCTGATTGGGCATTTCCCTTTTAAAGTGGACTTTACATAAACAAGTAGTTTATGAATCCATAATCCACCGATCCTGGAATTCAGCGATGTCGGTACCCCAGCCGATGTTTCCGCGCTGCCTAGGCTAGTGATGGATAACCTCGGCACCCCAGATGTTTTGGAACTACATTTCCCATGATGCTCCTGCACTTTGCAGTGTAGTTGAGCATCATGGGAAATGTAGTTCCAAAACATCTGGGGTGCCGAGGTTCACCATCACTGGCCTAGGCATCAGTAAGAGGGGTGTTTACACTTTTTTGGTACTTGGTGTTTGAGTATTCTTTGGATACGATGAGCTGGTAGAGTTGGGGGGGGGGGGGGCTGGACTTGGGAGCGGAGGAAGGGTTGAGGGGCTGGGCTCGGGAGCAATGGGGGTTGAGTCGGGGCATGGCTCGGAGGAAGGGTTGAGTTGGGGTTTCGCTCGGAAGCGGAGGAAGGGTTGAGATGGGCCCGGGAGCAATGGTGGTTGAGTTGGGGCTGGGCTCGGGGGCGGAGGATGGTCTGAGTTGGGGCTGGGCTCGGGAGCAATGAGGGTTGAGTCAGGGGTGGGCTCGGAGGAAGGGTTGAGTTGGGGTTTTGCTCAGGAGCGGAGAAAGGGTTGAGATGGGCTTGGGAGCAATGGGGGTTGAGTTGGGGCTGGGCTCGGGAGTGGAGAAAAGGTTGAGTCAGGGCTGGGATTGGGAGCAATAAGGGTTGAGTCGGGGCTGGGCTCGGAGGAAGGTTTGAGTTGGGTTTTCGCATCGGGAGTGGAGGAAGCGTTGAGTCGGGGCTGGGAGCGGAGGAAGCGTTGAGTCGGGGCTGGGAGCGGAGGAAGCGTTGAGTCGGGGCTGGGAGCGGAGGAAGCGTTGAGTCGGGGGTGGGAGCGGAGGAAGCGTTGAGTCGGGGCTGGGCTCGGGAGCGGAGGAAGGGTTGAGTCGGGGCTGGGCTCGGAGGAAGGTTTGAGTTGGGTTTTCGCATCGGGAGCGGAGGAAGCGTTGAGTCGGGGCTGGGAGCGGAGGAAGCGTTGAGTCGGGGCTGGGAGCGGAGGAAGCGTTGAGTCGGGGCTGGGCTCGGGAGCGGAGGAAGGGTTGAGTCGGGGCTGGGCTCGGGAGCGGAGGAAGGGTTGAGTCGGGGCTGGGCTCGGGAGCGGAGGAAGGGTTGAGTCGGGGCTGGGCTCGGGAGCGGAGGAAGGGTTGAGTCGGGGCTTCGCTCGGGAGCGGAGGAATGGGGTTTGAGTTGGGTCTAGGGTTGAGTCGAAGCTGGGCTTGAAGGAAGGGTTGAGTTAGGGTTTCGCTCGGGAGCGGAGGAAGGGTTGAGTCGGGGTTTTGCGCTTGGGAGCGGAGGAAGGGTTGAGTTGGGGCTTTCTCGGGAGCGGAGGAAGGGTTGAGTCGGGGCTGGGCTCGGGAGCGGAGGAATGATGGGGTTTGAGTTGGGGCTGGGCTTGGGAGCAATGGGGGTTGAGTCGGGGCTGGGCTTGAAGGAAGGGTTGAGTTAGGGTTTCGCTCGGGAGCGGAGGAAGGGTTGAGTTGGGGCTTTCTCGGGAGCGGAGGAAGGGTTGAGTTGGGGCTGGGCTCGGGAGCGGAGGAATGGGGTTTGAGTTGGGGCTGGGCTTGGGAGCAATGGGGGTTGAGTCGGGGCTGGGCTTGAAGGAAGGGTTGAGTTAGGGTTTCGCTCTGGAGCGGAGGAAGGGTTGAGTTGGGGCTTTCTCGGGAGCGGAGGAAGGGTTGAGTCGGGGCTGGGCTCGGGAGCGGAGGAAGGGTTGAGTCGGGGCTGGGCTCGGGAGCGGAGGAAGGGTTGAGTCGGGGCTTCGCTCGGGAGCGGAGGAATGGGGTTTGAGTTGGGTCTAGGGTTGAGTCGAAGCTGGGCTTGAAGGAAGGGTTGAGTTAGGGTTTCGCTCGGGAGCGGAGGAAGGGTTGAGTCGGGGTTTTGCGCTTGGGAGCGGAGGAAGGGTTGAGTTGGGGCTTTCTCGGGAGCGGAGGAAGGGTTGAGTCGGGGCTGGGCTCGGGAGCGGAGGAATGATGGGGTTTGAGTTGGGGCTGGGCTTGGGAGCAATGGGGGTTGAGTCGGGGCTGGGCTTGAAGGAAGGGTTGAGTTAGGGTTTCGCTCGGGAGCGGAGGAAGGGTTGAGTTGGGGCTTTCTCGGGAGCGGAGGAAGGGTTGAGTTGGGGCTGGGCACGGGAGCGGAGGAATGGGGTTTGAGTTGGGGCTGGGCTTGGGAGCAATGGGGGTTGAGTCGGGGCTGGGCTTGAAGGAAGGGTTGAGTTAGGGTTTCGCTCGGGAGCGGAGGAAGGGTTGAGTTGGGGCTTTCTCGGGAGCGGAGGAAGGGTTGAGTTGGGGCTGGGCTCGGGAGCGGAGGAATGGGGGTTGAGTTGGGGCTGAGCTTGAAGGAAGGGTTGAGTCGGGGGTTTTGCGCTCGGGAGCGGAGGAAGGGTTGAGTCAGGGGTTTTGCGCTCGGGAGCGGAGGAAGGGTTGAGTCGGGGCTGGGCTCGGGAGCGGAGGAAGGGTTGAGTCGGGGCTGGGCTCGGGAGCGGAGGAAGGGTTGAGTCGGGGCTGGGCTTGGGAGCGGAGGAAGGGTTGAGTCGGGGCTTTGGGGCTGTGCTCGGGAGCGGAGGAAGGGTTGAGTTGGGGCTTTGGGGCTGTGCTCGGGAGCGGAGGAAGGGTTGAGTCGGGGGTTTTGCGCTCGGGAGCGGAGGAAGGGTTGAGTCGGGGGTTTTGCGCTCGGGAGCGGAGGAAGGGTTGAGTCGGGGGTTTTGCGCTCGGGAGCGGAGGAAGGGTTGAGTCGGGGTTTTGCGCTTGGGAGCGGAGGAAGGGTTGAGTTGGGGCTTTCTCGGGAGCGGAGGAAGGGTTGAGTCGGGGCTGGGCTCGGGAGCGGAGGAATGATGGGGTTTGAGTTGGGGCTGGGCTTGGGAGCAATGGGGGTTGAGTCGGGGCTGGGCTTGAAGGAAGGGTTGAGTTAGGGTTTCGCTCGGGAGCGGAGGAAGGGTTGAGTTGGGGCTTTCTCGGGAGCGGAGGAAGGGTTGAGTTGGGGCTGGGCTCGGGAGCGGAGGAATGGGGTTTGAGTTGGGGCTGGGCTTGGGAGCAATGGGGGTTGAGTCGGGGCTGGGCTTGAAGGAAGGGTTGAGTTAGGGTTTCGCTCGGGAGCGGAGGAAGGGTTGAGTTGGGGCTTTCTCGGGAGCGGAGGAAGGGTTGAGTTGGGGCTGGGCTCGGGAGCGGAGGAATGGGGGTTGAGTTGGGGCTGAGCTTGAAGGAAGGGTTGAGTCGGGGGTTTTGCGCTCGGGAGCGGAGGAAGGGTTGAGTCAGGGGTTTTGCGCTCGGGAGCGGAGGAAGGGTTGAGTCGGGGCTGGGCTCGGGAGCGGAGGAAGGGTTGAGTCGGGGCTGGGTTCGGGAGCGGAGGAAGGGTTGAGTCGGGGCTGGGCTTGGGAGCGGAGGAAGGGTTGAGTCGGGGCTTAGGGGCTGTGCTCGGGAGCGGAGGAAGGGTTGAGTCGGGGCTGGGCTTGGGAGCGGAGGAAGGGTTGAGTTGGGGCTTTGGGGCTGTGCTCGGGAGCGGAGGAAGGGTTGAGTCGGGGGTTTTGCGCTCGGGAGCGGAGGAAGGGTTGAGTCGGGGGTTTTGCGCTCGGGAGCGGAGGAAGGGTTGAGTCGGGGGTTTTGCGCTCGGGAGCGGAGGAAGGGTTGAGTCGGGGGTTTTGCGCTCGGGAGCGGAGGAAGGGTTGAGTCGGGGGTTTTGCGCTCGGGAGCGGAGAAAGGGTTGAGTCGGGGCTGCGGTCGGGAGGAATAGTGCCCCATCATTGGTGTCAGTGGGGGACTGGTGCCATAGGGGGGGGGGGGGGGGGGGGGGGGGCGCTGGTCCCCTAGGGGCCGAATAGACAAGTAAAGGGCCGCAGTTTGGAGACTGCTGATGTAAGTGATGGGTCATGCTGTGTTATATACACATTGCTGTATGGCTATTGAGGAACTAGAATCCCCAGCATGCCGTAGCTGTCAGGTTATGTCAGGACTCTCCTCTCTCGGTTGTCTCGGCACATTAGACGGTCTGGAGATGAGCGGCGGGTCTCGCACGGGATAAATCGCTGATCTCAGCAGTTTGAGACGCTCGGCTGGAAACAGAAAATCAGGGCTTTCTGCAGCTCACGTCAGTCTGTGTGTGTATTGCTTCATTGAATATCTCTGCCCAGTGACCCCACCCCCACTGCCAGGATTGGCCACAGGCCCTCAGAGCTCTGCCCCCTCCAGCTTTGTTTCACAAGCTTGGCTCATTCACGAGGGGAGGGGCTGACCGAGAAAGGAAACTGAAACTTGAGATTGTTCTCAGCCAGGAAATATCTCCTAAAAACTTCTTCTTCTCCGGGCCTGAGAGGCTTTCTCCGACACCGACCCCTCCGCTTCCCCCCCACCGACCCCCTCCGCTTCCCCCCCCACCCATGTCACTCAGGACCCCCGCCAGCCGGACCCCCACCAGCTTCCAGGTAAGGATCCTACCAGAACCCCCACTACTCACCTGTTCACTCTTCGGCCTGGAATTTTCTTCTTTTTTTGCATTGGGAGTTTTAGAGAATTATATTTTATATATTTTATTTTATATATATATTTGCTTTTTACACTTTTGATTTTGAATTAGTCGCTGAGAGACGGAAGTGTACAATCTTATATCGGAAGATGGCGGCCGCGCTGCTCGCCCTTCTAAAAACAAATAAGCAGTGGCAGCGCTTCGGTAGATTTCCCCCCCCCCCCCCTCTTCATGGCTAGCTCGTTTTTGCAATATGGCGCTGCGTCACTTTGCCAACTTTTTTTCTATGTTTTATAGCAGAAAGTAAAGTATAAAAAAAATTAAAATATTTTATTTTTTAATTGGATGTTTTATAGCAGAAAGTAAAAAACAATACATGTAAAAAAAAAAAAAATATATACAGGACATTTTTTAGCAGAAAGTAAAAAATATTTAAATATATATATATATATATATATAAAAAAATTTTTTTTACTTTCTGCTATTATATATATATATATATATATATATATATATATATATATATATATATATATATATATATATATATATAATTTTATTTTTTTTACTTTCTGCTAAAACCTATCCAATTATATATATATATATATATATATATATATATATATATATATTGTTTTTACTTTCTATAAAAAAAAATTCAATATTTTTTACTTTCTGCTATAAAATATCCAATAAGAAAGAAAACAAAATATTATATATATATATATATATATATATATATATATATATATATATATATATATATATATATATATATATATATATATATATATATATATATATATATATATATATATATATATATATATATAGTTCTCTTTTATTGGATATGTTATAGCAGAAAGTTAAAAATATATATTATTGGATATGTTATAGCAGGAAGTAAAAAAAATAACATAAAAAATAACTATATATATATATATATATTATACGTTTTTTTTTTTTTCTCTTTCTGCTATAAAATATATATTTATATATTGGATGTTTTATAGCAGATGGTAAAAAAACAATATATTTTCTTATTGGATATTTCATAGCAGAAAGTAAAAAATATTGATTTTTTTTTATTTAGATGTAATGTAGAAGAAAGTAAAAAATATTGAATTTTTTTTATAGCAGAAGTAAAAAATAGATCTATATATTATAAAAATATATATATATATATATATATATATATATATATATATATATATATATATATATATATATATATATATATATATATATATATATATATATATATATATATATATATATATATATATATATATATATATATATATATATATTATAAATATATACTTTTTTTTTTTTTTTTATGACATACAAGATTTGATTTACTGGTACACAGATCGACAGAAGCCACCATTTATTTTGATTACACTTTTTAGGGGGTTTTGTTTTTTATTTTTATGTATGAGAAGTAGAGTTTGCATGGTATTGTGCTGCCTCTTGTGGACTGTGCCGTGAATTGTCAGTCGCTTGTGTGTTTTGTCTCGACAGGGCCACTGCTCACCTGTTGTATGATTGGAGGGCTCCCCATCGCTCCCTTTTGCCATCTCTCTGCATGCCTGGCAATGAGTGCAGCGCCGTACCGAGGGCGACATGCTAGTCAAGTGCACAAAAGCCGTGGCTTCAACCACTCCGCTAACTATGTCTCTTTGCCTAACCCTTTCCCCCCACAGGAACAACAGCAAGCCTACCTAAGAGCACAGCGAGAGTTTCTGCTCAACGGTCAACCGGAAATCCCTTTTGGCCACCCTGCCTGGAACTCCTACCGGACTCCGCCAAGGCAGCACCCGGCCTTCAAACATCCCCAGCGACCTCCGCTATTTCCACACCACCCCCCTCCACCCCGTCCTGCTCGCCCATTTCCTGCGGGCCCTGCTCAGAGAACCCATCACTTGGCCCACCAGTTTGATCAGCTTTCCTTGTCGGGCGACCCTTTTGTAGACCGATTGGTCAGAACCTTCAAAGAGCTCGGTGAGGGAAACTACCACTCGGCGAAAGACTTGGCCAGACACCTAAGAGCCGAGAAAAAAGTCGTCAACCACCACCTGTACAGACTAGAAAGAAGTAACCTTGTGTGCAAAGAAGGCGAAAAGCCACCACTTTGGAGGCTTGTGTCTCGCCATCGGCGCCCAGAGCAACCGCCAGTCCAAGCGCACGCACCCCACCAGGCAGCGTGTTCGGTAGAAGAATTTGCCTCGTGTTCAGAGTCTGACCCCTCGCCTGAAACCATGGCTGAAAACCGCGAGAAGATCTGCGAGTTCCTGCTCCAGTCTCCGGCCTCCACGTCGGCCACCATCCGGAAGAACATAGGCGTCTCCAAGATCACCGAGGTCAACCAGCTGCTCAACACCCTGGAGAAGGAAGGAGAAGTCTCCCGCCAGGGCAATCCCATCAAATGGTCGATCACAGACAAGAAGCGGGAGAGGATGTTCCTTAAAAAGCGGGCAGCCGAAATCCACGAAGGAGAGGCAGTAAAAGACGAGGTTGAGCCCGCCGCGCCGGTTAATGTTGAAAACGGGCAACAGGGGGCGGCACCGGACGCCGCGAACGTAACGCCCAAAGAGGAAAACGTGGACACGGAGATGAAGGTGGAGCCAGAGACGAACGCGGATGAGCCGCCAGCAAAGCGGATGAAGGAGAGCGCCATAGACGATTACGAGAACGGGAGGTGGACCGGAGACGAGATGGGGGAAGACCAGAACTGCCTCGGCGCCGACGGCCTCGGCTTTCCAGTGCCACAGTACCGGGAGCCTATTAAGGAGCTCACACGGCTGGAGAAGCTGGAAGCATGCCAGGAGAAGAACCCGGTGAGCGGGCTGCTGGAGTTCTCCCACCACTTCTCAGAGCAATGCCAATTTGTGCTGCTAGAACAGAGCGGACCATCTCATGATCCCAGGTAAGGCTTCTGCGTCTGTCTGACTTTGCAAAGACCAATAAACAGCTCGTTATTTTATAGTGGGCAGGGAAGAGCCCCCCGCTCTGTGTGTCTTATGGGACACACAAAGTGGGGCTCTGCTCCTCCCCTGAAGGAAGCCCGATTTGTGCAGGCATTATTAAAGTTCAGCTCATGTAAAGCTTGCTTGGTGTTCCTGTCCAGTGAGTGGGCCTAAGGGAGGAGGAATGTTAGGTTAGACATGATCCCACCCAGTTACTTTACTTCCTTGTTTTGCAGCTTCTCTGCACCTCCCCTGGCGTAAGCCCAATTTACAGGCATTACTAAAGTTCAGATCATGTAAAGCTTGCTTGGTGTTACTTTTCAGCGAGTGGGCCTAGGGGAGGAGGAATGTTAGGCAGGATCCCACAGTTACCCTGGTCCACCCCACCCCCGTATTTTTTATTTTTTTTGCTAGGATGCAGGGGAGCCCCTGTTGCCCAGCATCATTGATTATTGTGGTGCAGACGGCATCTGTGTTGTAGTAAGAGTGGGGATTGGGAACAAGCACATGTGAGCACCTGTATTGGCCGCCCCATAGGAACAAAATTGAAGTTGGAGGGAAACCCTTCTTTCTTCTTTGCTTTGCAGCTTCTCTGCTCCTCCCCTGACGGAAGCCCAATTTGCAGGCATTACTAAAGTTCACCTCATGTAAAGCTTGCTTGGTGTTGCTGTTCAGTGAGTGGGCCTAGAGGAGAAGGAATATTAAAAGGGATCACACCCAGTAACCCTGGTCCAAACCTGCCTCACGACAGGTTTATGGCGCAGGCAGAGCACACATTGACTCTCGGGGCTGTGAGAGGGGAGAGGCACACAGAACCTCTATGCCAGGGGTCTTCAAACTATGGCCCTCCAGTTGTTTAGGAACTACAATTCCCATCATGCCTAGTCATGTCTGTGAATGTCAGAGTTTTTACAATGTCTCATGGGACGTGTAGTTCCACAACAGCTGGAGGGCCGCAGTTTGGAGATCCCTGCTCTATGCTGACCTCAACCCTCCCCCCCTGCATCCCATTCAGAGAAGCCTTTGTATTTTGTGGATGAGTTCCGATAATACAAAGGCTTCTGTGATTGGGCAGGAGGAGGGGGAAGAGGCAGGCATAGCTGCACACTCTAATGCTGAGGGTGCTTTGACCTGAGGCATCATCATCCCATTCAGAGAAGCCTTTGCATTTTGTGGATGGATTTCCGCTAATGCAAAGGCTTCTGTGATTGGGGAGAGGTGGGCATAGCAGCATAACAGGCTCTGTTTGAAGATGCTTAGATCCTGAAGCATTAGCGTCCCTATTCAGAGAAGCCTTTGTATTATGTGAATGATTTCTCGTAATACACAGGCTTCTGTGATTGTCAGGATGAGAGGGGGGGGGGGGGCTGACATAGCAGCATCTCACTGACTCTAATGTTGAAGATGCTTGGACCCTGAAGCATCAGTGTGTTGGTCTTCCAGGAGTTTAATAAAACTGTTCAACTGTAAATAACAGGGATAAGCCCGGGAGATGTCATGCACCTCCTTGGACTTGACTCATCATGTGCCTTCACTTTTGATAAATGAGCTGAATCTCTGGAAATTCAGCGTTAAAGGGACTCGCGACGCATTCTGGCGAGTTCTGAGACTCCGGTTCAGACGGGAGGGGGGAAGGGCGGTCAATTGGCTTGTCATGAAGTGTGTTGCTGAGCCCGCCAGCTCGTTTATTTTTTTTTTTCCTGATGTGCCTTAATCTGTTGTCCAATCAGGTTCAAGATGCAGGCAGTGATCGACGACCGTCGCTTTCCTACAGTCGAGGCCAACAACAAGAAAGCCGCCAAGAAAGAAGCCGCTTCCCTCGCCCTACGCATCCTCCTTCGGGAGGAGCAAGGCGGGACAGAAGAGGAGGTCCTCGCCGAGCGCAGCGCCGCCCCCGAGATGCAGGAGGAAGTGGTGAGTGTTCGGCAGACTGCCCCCCCCCCCCCCAACCTTCCACTCCATCCCCCACCGCAACCGTCCCACATATGTGGGCCGGCACCGTTGAAAGCCAGTTTGGTTCACATGTTATGCGACTCGGATGCAGTTCGAAACGCCTCCGCTTCGTATATGTGAACTGAGCCTTATACCCAAATACTAAGAATTGTAACTCTTCTCATGTTAATGTTTCCTTTTCTTCTTTTCTTTCCCAGCAAAAGAATGTTCAGCAGCCATCTGCGGTTGGAGGGAAGAACCCGATCAGCGTTCTTATGGAGCACAGCCAGAAGCTGGGCAACATGTGTGAATTCCAACTGCTGGGCCAAGAAGGACCTCCCCATGACCCCAAGTAAGTGCCGTACGCTGCGATTATTGCTTGGCGGTGGGAATTCGGACGGTGTCGCCGTCAACACTGCCACCAGAGCCACCCCACCGCTTGCCATATCCCCCCCAGTAAACCCAGGTATATTCCCCTACGCCTAACAAACATACCTCCTCCCCCCTGGAAACCCAAGCAGCTTCCCGCCCATGTCCTGCTTGGCACCAGAAATCCAGATGTCTTCACCCACAGCTTGCTGCTAGAAACCCAGGAAGCTTCGCTCCCCCCCCCCCCCCCCCCCCCCCCCCGCTGCCGGAAACCCAAGCAGCTTCCCCTACACTGCCCCCTGTCCTGCTTGGTACCAGAAACCCAGATGGCTTCACCCCCAACACTGCCACCAACGCCCCCCACCAATTGCTGCTGGAAACCCAGGCACCTTCGCTACCACCCCTGTCCCAAGCCCCCCGCTTGCTGCCAGAAGCCCAGGCAACTTCCCTTGGGGCCCCCTACTTGCCAGCGGAAACCCAGGTAGCTTCCCCTATAACCGCTCCCTGTCCTGCTTGGCGCAGGAAACCCAGATGGCTTCACCCACCCCACAGCTTGCTGCTAGAAACCCAGGAAGCTTCGCTGCCACCAGAAACTCGGGCAGCTTCCCTACCACCCCCGTTAGGAGACCCCTGCTTGCCGCCATAAATGCAGGCAGATTCCGCTTTGCCTAACACACCCCCCCAAGCAGCTTTCTGCCCCCTGTCCTGCTTGGTGCCAGAAACCCAGTTGGCTTCACCCCCAAACGCGCCCACCCCCACAGCTTGCTGCTAGAAACCCCAGGCAGCTTCGCTACCACCCTTGTCCCAAGCCCCCACCTCCTGATTGCTGCCAGAGGCCCAGGCAGCTTCCCATAGGCCCCCCCCTCCCACTTGCTGCCGGAAACCCAAGCAGCTTCCCCTACACCGCCCTCTGTCCTGCTTGGTACCGGAAACCCAGATGGCTTCACCCCCCAACACTGCCACCAACGCCCCCCCCACCAATTGCTGCTGGAAACCCAGGCACCTTCGCTACCACCCCTGTCCAAAGCCCCCCGCTTGCTGCCAGCAGCCCAGGCAACTTCCCTTGGGGCCCCCTACTTGCCGGCGGAAAACCAGGTAGCTTCCCCTACACCTGCTCCCTGCCCTGCTTGGAGCAGGAAACCCAGATGGCTTCACTGCCACCAGCACCCACCCACTCCCATCCGCTTGCTGCTGGAAACCCAGGCAGCTGTGCTACCAAGCCCCCCTGCTTGCCGCCAGAAACCCAGGCAGCCCCCTGTTCTGCTTGGTGCCGGAAATCCAGACGGCTTCACTCCAACATTGCCACCAGCACCTTCCACCCACCCCCTGCCACCTTCCACCCAGGCTGCATCTTACCCCCCCCCCCCCCCACCCCCGGTTGCCACTAGAAACCCAGGCAGCTTTCCATCCCCTGTCCTGCTTGGTGCTGGAAACTCAGGCGGCTTCACCCCAACGCTGCCGCCAGCACCCCGCTGGAAACCCAGGCAGCTTCTACACTGCCCCACCCCCTTATGTACATCACTTATATTTTTGTATATTTCTCAGGTTCACATACTGCGTTAAGATGGGTGAACAGTGCTTCCCAACGGTGATCGCCAACAGTAAGAAAATGGCCAAGCAGCTCGCCGCAGAGGTCGCGGTAAAGCAGCTCCTCGGTGAGAACGCCCTGTGCCCTGATAAGGTAAAGCCGAGATCTGTTGTCGCTTTTTATTACCATTCAATGCCATTGGTGGGTGTGGCTATTCTGTAGTCTGATATGACACTTTTATATTTTAATTTTTTGATCTAGGTGGAACCCCCTGCCCCTACCCCCGTCGCTGAAGCACCCGCTATAGAATTTCCACCAGTGCCAGAACTTTCCATGGAAGACATCAAGATGGCTCAGGCCTCCGGGGTCGGCGACTACATCAAGTATCTTAACGCCAACCCCGTCAGCGGCCTTCTGGAGTATTCCCGAGCCAAGGGCTTTGCTGCTGAATTTAAAATGGTCAGCCAGTCTGGTCCGCCACACGACCCCAAGTAAGTCCATCACTAATTCTGTGTGCTAAAATATTCTGTCCCGCCCTCATCCTTGACCCGCCCCTTTAATTCCTTGGATTTCTTTCAATCATGGAGGCATCGCATGTGGGCGTAAAACGATACATGTGGCGATTTGCATGCGATTACAGCCCATCTAGGTAGGCCTGCCCCTCCTGAGTGACATTCGCACGTGAAGGCGTTTTTGATATTTGCAGCACCCTGATGGGGGGGCCCTAACGGAGGCATTAGTGAGATTTCATGCTTGGAGTTCCATCTTGGTCTAAACGTTGTGTGGATAGTCACGTAACTGTCTTGGATCAGTTTATCCAGCCCTTTGGGCACCATTTCCTTCCACTGGCGCCAAGGGCTGGGGGTGGTGGTGGCCGCCATTTCCTTCCACTGGCGCCAAGGGATGATGGGGGTGGTGGCCGCTATTCCCTCCCACTGGCGCCAAGGGCTGGGGGGTGGTGGTGGCCGCTATTCCCTCCCACTGGCGCCAAGGGCTGGGGGGTGGTGGCCGCTATTCCCTCCCACTGGCGCCAAGGGTTGGGGGGTGGTGGCCGCTATTCCCTCCCACTGGTGTCAAGGGGTGGCGGTGGCCCGCTATTCCCTCCCACTGGCGCCAAGGGCTGGGGGGTGGTAGTGGCCGCCTTTTCCCTCCCACTGGCACCATGGGATGATGGTGGAGTTGGTCGCTATACCTTTCAACTGGCGCCAAAGGGGTGGAGGTGGTCGCTATACCTTTCAACTGGCGCCAAAGGGATGATGGTGGGGGTGGCCGCCATTTCCTTCCACTGGCGTCATTGGATGATGGTGGGGGTGGCCGCCATTTCCTTCCACTGGCGCCATTGGGTGATGGTGGGGGGTGGCCGCCATTTCCTTCCACTGGCGCCATTGGGTGATGGTGGGGGGTGGCCGCCATTCTCTCCCACTGGTGCCAAAGGATGTAGGGGGGAGCGGGGGGTGCCGTTCCCTCCCACTTGTCAAAGTCTGGGGCCCCCTGAAGTATGAAGGACAGTAAAGTGGCCCTTTTATGTTTGGAGCCCCCATTTTTATATAACTATCTTTTTGTTTCTATCAACAGGTTTGTGTTCCAAGCCAAAGTTGGTGGTCGGTGGTTCCCTCCGGTGACTGCATCCAATAAGAAACTGGCAAAAGCAGAGGCAGCCGACGCCGCTCTGAGGGTCCTTATTGGAGAGGCGGAAAAAGCCATCCGAGAGGGTGACAGCATAGCGGAGGTGAGAATCTGGAATGGTTCGGTTATAGCTCCTTGGGGGTGGGGTTGGAGGGACAAAGTCGCCAGAGCTTTACATGGCCACGTTGTCCATATCGTGGTGTTCTTTCCAAACGCGCGATTATTATTTTTTGCCTCTGAGAATAATGAGCAATATCATCTGTTCTTGTTTCCAGCTCCCAGTCACCGGCAGCACGATTCACGACCAGATTGCCATGCTGAGCCACCAAAAGTTTAACACCCTGACGGCCCGGATCCAGAACAGCCTCCTTGGAAGGAAAATCTTGGCGGCCATCATCATGAAGAGGAACAGCGATGACCTGGGCACGGTGGTGAGCATCGGAACCGGTGAGTAGACTGTGCATTTAGTGAAATCTGTAGACAAATGGCTTCTTTCTTCTCAGTCTTCTTCTCCCTCGCCTTCTCAGTCTTCTTCTCCCTCGCCTTCTCAGTCTTCTTCTCCCTCGCCTTCTCAGTCTTCTTCTCCCTCGCCTTCTCAGTCGTCTTCTCCCTCGCCTTCTCAGTCTTCTTCTCCCTCGCCTTCTCAGTCTTCTTCTCCCTCGCCTTCTCAGTCTTCTTCTCCCTCGCCTTCTCAGTCTTCTTCTCCCTCGCCTTCTCAGTCTTCTTCTCCCTCGCCTTCTCAGTCTTCTTCTCCCTCGTCTTCTCAGTCTTCTTCTCCCTCGTCTTCTCAGTCTTCTTCTCCCTCGTCTTCTCAGTCGTCTTCTTCTCCCTCGCCTTCTCAGTCTTCTTCTCCCTCGCCTTCTCAGTCTTCTTCTCCCTCGCCTTCTCAGTCTTCTTCTCCCTCGCCTTCTCAGTCTTCTTCTCCCTCGCCTTCTCAGTCTTCTTCTCCCTCGCCTTCTCAGTCTTCTTCTCCCTCGCCTTCTCAGTCTTCTTCTCCCTCGTCTTCTCAGTCTTCTTCTCCCTCGTCTTCTCAGTCGTCTTCTTCTTCCTCGTCTTCTCAGTCTTCTTCTCCCTCGCCTTCTCAGTCTTCTTCTCCCTCGCCTTCTCAGTCTTCTTCTCCCTCGTCTTCTCAGTCTTCTTCTCCCTCGTCTTCTCAGTCTTCTTCTCCCTCGTCTTCTCAGTCGTCTTCTTCTTCCTCGCCTTCTCAGTCTTCTTCTCCCTCGCCTTCTCAGTCTTCTTCTCCCTCGCCTTCTCAGTCTTCTTCTCCCTCGCCTTCTCAGTCTTCTTCTCCCGCCTTCTCAGTCTTCTTCTCCCTCGCCTTCTCAGTCTTCTTCTCCCTCGCCTTCTCAGTCTTCTTCTCCCTCGCCTTCTCAGTCTTCTTCTCCCTCGCCTTCTCAGTCTTCTTCTCCCTCTCCTTCTCAGTCTTCTTCTCCCTCGCCTTCTCAGTCTTCTTCTCCCTCGCCTTCTCAGTCTTCTTCTCCCTCGCCTTCTCAGTCTTCTTCTCCCTCGCCTTCTCAGTCTTCTTCTCCCTCGTCTTCTCAGTCTTCTTCTCCCTCGCCTTCTCAGTCTTCTTCTCCCTCGCCTTCTCAGTCTTCTTCTCCCTCGCCTTCTCAGTCTTCTTCTCCCTCGCCTTCTCAGTCTTCTTCTCCCTCGCCTTCTTAGTCTTCTTCTCCCTCGCCTTCTCAGTCTTCTTCTCCCTCGCCTTCTCAGTCTTCTTCTCCCTCGCCTTCTCAGTCTTCTTCTCCCTCGCCTTCTCAGTCTTCTTCTCCCTCGCCTTCTCAGTCTTCTTCTCCCTCGCCTTCTCCGTCTTCTTCTCCTCCCTCGTCGTCTTCTCCCTCGTCTTCTCAGTCTTCTTCTCCCTCGTCTTCTTCTCCCTCGTCTTCTTCTCCCTCGTCTTCTTCTCCCTCGTCTTCTTCTCCCTCGTCTTCTTCTCCCTCGTCTTCTTCTCCCTCGTCTTCTTCTCCCTCGTCTTCTTCTCCCTCGTCTTCTTCTCCCTCGTCTTCTTCTCCCTCGTCTTCTCAGTCTTCTTCTCCCTCGTCGCTCGCTCTCTCTCTCTCTCTCTCCCTCCCTTTTTTTTTTTCCTAATGGATTTTGTGCTCCCAGGTAACCGTTGTGTGAAGGGGGAGGAGCTGAGCCTGCACGGCGAAACGGTCAACGACTGCCATGCTGAGATCATTTCCCGGAGAGGTTTTATTCGGTGAGTAAACTGACCTGTAGGGCATGCTGAGACTTGCAGTTCTTCTTCATTTCTCAGAACTATGATAGATGTTGCGCACACACACTTTCAGAAAAGTACACCCTTCCGTCACATCAACAGCTGGCAACAAAAGTCAGTACACCCCAAAGTGTCATGTGACTCGTTGGTGTTACAAGGTCTCAGGTGTGATAAATTTGGTATCGCTCTCACTCTTACTGGTCACTGGAAGTACAACATGGTAATGGCAAAGAACTCTTTGAGGATCCGATATAAAGAATTGTGTCTCTACATAAAGATGGCCTAGGCTATAAGAAGATTGCCAAGACCCTGAAACTGATCTGCAGCACGGTGGCCAAGACCATCCAGCGGTATAACAGGACGGGTTCCCCTCAGAACAGGCCTCGCCATGGTTCACCAAAGGAAAGTTTTTAGAGACTTTCCTTCCCTTAGAAATGTTTCAGTACATCTCTGCTCACTGTGTTTTTGTCTCTGCAGATTTTTGTATGACCAGCTGATGAAGTACAATCCCGACACACCAGAAAACAGCATATTCGAGGAATCCGAAGAGCTACTCCGCATCCGCCCCGGCATTACCTTCCACCTCTACATCAGGTGTGTGATTTGGAATGCAAATACTGTGTAATATTAAAGGGGGGATTTTTTTTTTTGGAAACCCAACCATATTTATTGTCTAGGCTAGGGCATGGGTGCTCAACTTGTAGCTCCGCAACAGCTGGAGGGCCACAAGACTCATGAGGCATTGTAAGGTTGAAGCATGATTCCAAAAGGCATGATGGGGGCGAATTACTACTGTACCGGTTACCTTCTTATGCAGGGGGGGGGTGCGTTTAGACTTTGCCAGAGCCCTGGCAGTTAAGGGGGCCCCCACCTGTGTGGGTGGTTCTCCTCCCCGGGGCTGCTGCCGTGTGCGTGGGTGGTTCTCCTCCCCGGGGCTGCTGCCGTGTGCGTGGGTGGTTCTCCTCCCCGGGGCTGCTGCCGTGTGTGTGGGTGGTTCTCCTCCCCGGGGCTGCTGCCGTGTGTGTGGGTGCTTCCACTTTTGGGGCTGCTGCAGTGTGTGTGTGTGGTTCCTCTCTCGGGCTGCCTCCCGTGTGTGTGGGGGTGGTTCCTCTCTCGGGCTGCCTTTTGTGTGTGTGTGGGGGTGGTTCCTCTCTCGGGCTGCCTTTGTGTGTGTGTGTGTGTGTGTGTTTGGGGGTGGTTCCCCTCTCGGGCTGCCTCCCGTGTGTGTGGTTCCCCTCTCGGGCTGCCTCCCGTGTGTGTGGGGGTGGTTCCCCTCTCGGGCTGCTCCACTTTTAACCACAATGGAGTGGACAGAAGTACAAATGGTCTATGGCTCTGGGTGTTCATCCCCGGCTTGCTGCATTTTAAAATAGCCTATCCCACCCCTTCAACCCAAATGTATTCTATCGCGCTTCATGCCACCCCCCCCCCCCCCCCAAATATGGTGAAACCCAAAACCATAGTCGATGAGAGCTGAGGGTTCCTTTCCTTCTGATTTAATCTTCTCTAATCCTTCTTGCAGTACGGCTCCCTGCGGAGACGGGGCACTCTTTGACAAGTCCTGCAGTGACCAGCCATGTGCGGAGGGGGACAAGAAGCACTACCCGCTATTCGAGAACCCCAAGCAAGGAAAACTGCGCACTAAAGTGGAGAACGGTAACTATTCCCAATCAACAGTTCATGGTGGGAGCAAAACTTCCCGGGAGTTTAGTTTACAAATAGTGCAAGTCTGTCCCCTTCACATCATTCTGAAGTCCATATATCGGTTACTGGTGGGGTGCAAGGCGGAAAGATGGTGGGGAAACCCCTCATAATGGGCACAGCGGGTGTACAGACCCGGGAACTCGGCACAGGGATGGTGGGAACCCCTCATAATGGGCGCAGCGGGTGTACAGACCCGGGAACTCTGCACAGGGATAGGAACCCCTCATAATGGGTACAGCGGGTGTACAGACCCGGGAACTCCTCATAATGGGCACAGCGGGTATACAGACCCGGGAACTCTGCACAGGGATGGTGGGAACCCCTCATAATGGGCGCAGCGGGTGTACAGACCCGGGAACTCCTCATAATGGGGCACAGCGGGTGTACAGACCCGGGAACTCTGCACAGGGATAGGAACCCCTCATAATGGGTACAGCGGGTGTACAGACCCGGGAACTCGGCACAGGGACGGTGGGAACCCCTCATAATGGGCACAGCGGGTGTACAGACCTGGGAACTCAGCACAGGGATGGTGGGAACCCCTCATAATGGGGCACAGCGGGTGTACAGACCCGGGAACTCCGCACAGGGATAGGAACCTCTCATAATGGGTACAGCGGGTGTACAGACCCGGGAACTCGGCACAGGGACGGTGGGAACCCCTCATAATGGGCACAGCGGGTGTACAGACCCAAGAACTCGGCACATGGATGGTGGGAACCCCTCATAATGGGCACAGCGGGTGTACAGACCCGGGAGCTCAGCACAGGGATGGTGGGAACCCCTCATAATGGGCACAGCGGGTGTACAGACCCGGGAACTCAGCACAGGGATGGTGGGAACTCCTCATAATGGGCACAGCGGGTGTACAGACCCGGGAACTCTGCACAGGGATGGTGGGAACCCCTCATAATGGGGCACAGCGGGTGTACAGACCCGGGAACTCTGCACAGGGATAGGAACCCCTCATAATGGGTACAGCGGGTGTACAGACCCGGGAACTCGGCACAGGGACGGTGGGAACCCCTCATAATGGGCACAGCCGGTGTACAGACCCAAGAACTCGGCACATGGATGGTGGGAACCCCTCATAATGGGCACAGCGGGTGTACAGACCCGGGAACTCAGCACAGGGATGGTGAGAACCCCTCATAATGGGCACAGCGGGTGTACAGACCCGGGAACTCAGCACAGGGATGGTGGGAACCCCTCATAATGGGCACAGCAGGTGTACAGACCCAAGAACTCGGCACATGGATGGTGGGAACCCCTCATAATGGGCACAGCAGGTGTACAGACCCAAGAACTCGGCACATGGATGGTGGGAACCCCTCATAATGGGCACAGCGGGTGTACAGACCCGGGAACTCAGCACAGGGATGGTGAGAACCCCTCATAATGGGCACAGCGGGTGTACAGACCCGGGAACTCAGCACAGGGATGGTGGGAACCCCTCATAATGGGCACAGCAGGTGTACAGACCCAAGAACTCAGCACAGGGATGGTGGGAACCCCTCATAATGGGCACAGCAGGTGTACAGACCCAAGAACTCGGCACATGGATGGTGGGAACCCCTCATAATGGGCACAGCCGGTGTACAGACCCGGGAACTCAGCACAGGGATGGTGGGAACCCTTCATAATGGGCACAGCGGGTGTACAGACCCGGGAACTCAGCACAGGGATGGTGGGAACCCCTCATAATGGGCACAGCGGGTGTACAGACCCGGGAACTCAGCACAGGGATGGTGGGAACTCCTCATAATGGGCACAGCGGGTGTACAGACCCGGGAACTCTGCACAGGGATGGTGGGAACCCCTCATAATGGACACAGCGGGTATACAGACCCGGGAACTCGGCACAGGGACGGTGGGAAACTCTCATAATGGGCACAGCGGGTGTACAGACCCAGAAACTAACTAATGATTTGTGTTTTGGCAGGTGAGGGTACAATTCCGGTGGAGTCCAGCGATATTGTTCCCACCTGGGACGGTATTCAGCACGGTGAGAGGCTTCGCACTATGTCTTGCAGCGATAAGATTCTGCGCTGGAACGTTCTCGGCCTCCAGGGCGGCGGCCTGTCGCATTTCATCGAGCCCGTCTATCTCAGCTCCGTCACTCTCGGTATGATATCGGTCTAAACTCTTCTCCCCCTTTTTTTTTTTTTTTTTTTTTTTTTTTTTTTTTTCTTGGTCCTCTCTCCAATCACAAGTGTCTTCCCACCATTGTTTGTCACTTCTCTGATGTCTCTGATTTTGTGTTTTCCAGGTTACCTGTTCAATAAGGGACACCTGACCCGAGCGATCTGCTGCCGGATGTCTCGGGACGGAGAGAGTTTCCAGCAAGAGTTGCCAGACCTCTACCTTGTCAACCATCCAGAGGTCAGTCATGGGGGTTAAGTAGTTGTGAACGTGTGACATGTAACATTTTATAACTATGCTGCCACCAGAACGGCTGACCACGCTAACACAGATCCGCGTCTGTACTTTGTGTGGTCAGTTTAGACCAAGGAAGAAAGGTGACTGGCAGAATCAACCAGGGACTTCAGAAAAAATACAAATGTGAACACACATATAGGGCAAAAACATTTTAGGGTATCGTACGCTTTAAGGTCAGAGTTCACCTATTGATCCTCGCCTTTAACACCTTTCACCCCTTTCAGGTCGGTCGTGTCAGCGTATACGATTCCCACCGGCAGACTGGGAAGACGAAGGAGTCCAGCGTGAACTGGTGTCTGGCTGACGAAGAGGTTGAAGTTTTGGACGGAACAAAAGGAAAAGTAGAAGGGTAAGTGATGAAGTCGTGTGGGGGGGGGGGGAGGAGAGAGTGTCTTCTAATAAATGACAAATCTATTTGTGTGAGGTGCATTCTCGTTCTGAAATGGGCAGCTCATCTGATCCGCACAGGAGAGACCATCTCGAAATTCTTCTACGAAGGAGGAGGAAGAACGCTTCTAGCACCGGCCTTCAATGCAGAGGCTTTCATAGGATCACAAAGGAGTGATTGGTAACCCCCTTGGTGCTATCTGTACCCATATATGTGGTCTTCCGTGAGGCCGCTCTCACTGGGACTCCCAGTTCCTAATCTGTTATAGCCTCCGATTGGCTATCGCAGTCATCAGCCACTAGTGCATCCCACCCATGTGTTTATTTTCTTTCTCTTACTTAGGCAGAGCTCCGCCTCTCGGATGATCAGCAGGTACTGGTAGACCTCTATTGGCTGCCACCTGCTGATAGGCTTGTGGTGTGACTAATCGCAGCATAAGCGCCCCCCCATGTGCAGAATCGTGTGTGTGTATATATATGTATGTGTGTGTGTGTGTGTGTGTGTGTGTGTGTGTGTGTATATATATATATATATATATATATATATAGGGCTGTGCGTTAAACGCGATATTAACGGTGTTAACGCAAACCCATGTTAACGGCGTCAATATTTTTATCGCGCGATTAACGCAGGAGCCCTCGGGGTGGACATGCAGAGTGTGCAGCGGCGCGGCTTACCTTCTCGCTGGATTCACAGGCAAGTTACTCACCTTGTCCCTGGATCCAGCGATGCCACCCCGCTGTGTGATCGAGCGGGTCCTCCTTGCTTGGCGGGTCCTCCTTGCTTGGCGGGTCCTCCTTGCTTGGCGGGTCCTCCTTGCTTGGCGGGTCCTCCTTGCTTGGCGGGTCCTCCTTGCTTGGCGGGTCCTCCTCGCTCGATTCACAGTGCCTGTGTGCCGCCGAGCTCCGTTCCCTGCGACGTTACGACGCACGGGGACGGAGAACGGCGCCAAATTTAAAAAAGTAAACAAACACAATACACACAGTATACTGTAATCTTATAGATTACAGTACTGTATGTAAAAAATACACACCCCCCTTGTCCCTAGTGGTCTGCCCAGTGTCCTACATGTTCTTTTATAAAATAAAAACTATTCTTTCTGCCTGAAAAACTGTAGATTGTCCAAATGTGTCCCTTTATGTCAAAAATGGTTTTAGATCAGCTAGAAAACGGCGATAATAAATTATAATCACTTGCAGAATTGTGCGATATTTGTGGGGAAATCGTCAAAATTTTAATCGTTTGACAGCACTAATATATATATATATATATATATATATATATATATATATATATATATATATATATATATATATATATATATATATATATATATATATATATATATATATATATATATATATATATATATATATATATATATATATATATTTTTATATATATATATTTTTATATATATATATATATATATATATATATATATATATATATATATACGATTCTGCACGGCCACCCTGTATCAGTAAATCTGCTATAGGGCGGTTGTGAAGTGGTTAAACACTTTAGCTCCAGGCCTTTTCCTTACCCTATATCATAGAGGTGAAAAAAAGCAGTTTCAGTTGTTGGGCTCTATGATCAGTAGGCGGAATTGCTTGCTGGTCGATCGGGACTCCCGATTAAAGCCACGGTGGGAGGGCGG
Organism: Rana temporaria; assembly: GCF_905171775.1. Classification (NCBI taxonomy): domain Eukaryota; kingdom Metazoa; phylum Chordata; class Amphibia; order Anura; family Ranidae; genus Rana; species Rana temporaria. The sequence goes on from NC_053501.1 coordinate 118,082,084, forward strand.
TCTCCTCCTGCTTGTAAAAGTAATCCAGCGACTAGTTAGCCGCTAGGATTTCTTTTACAAGAGCCGGCCGTTGGCTCCAAAAACACAGCACCAGGGTGATGCCTGCAGATGCATATAATCCCAGTATAACCACTCAGTCTAGCGATTTGTACTGGTCCTTTAATGGTTAACATTGCGCCAGATCTGTGCGATTTTTCTATATCTTTGAAGGTCGTCTCTCTACCACCCTCAGCGCTTCTCTCTCAAGGACTTCATTGATGCGATTATGTACAAGACCGTCTCGCCTGCCAGCCATTAATCTGCATAAAGGTTTTCCTGGCTCTCTATCCTCTGTAATAAAATGGAGACGGCACTTTCAAAAGCGATAATCCCCCCTCTTTTTAAGGACGCCCGCTGTTCTTCATGGAAGGGTTTGATGTCGATGGGAGGTGTTTGGCCACGCCCCCCTGTGTGTACTTTTTTAGCGGCACCTAGCGCCCTGCTCCTGCAGGTGGCCGACATCAAAACCCATCGGTCACGAGGAAGAGCTGTGTCCTTCAGTGAACGCGGAGGGACCTTGAGACCTGGTTCACACAGGGGCGACCTGACGGGAGACTTCGCCCCTGACAAGTCGCTCTCCATTCTGTACATAAGGGACCGTTCTAATAGGAGCAACTCAAGACGCTCAGACTTGGAAAAGGGTTCCTGTACTACTTTTGGGGTGACTTTTTGCAAGTCGCGCTGTACGAGGCGGCTTCAGAGACAGACGACTTTGAAGATGCTCCTGAGTGAACCGGCACCTAACCTCTTCCCGACCAGCCTATAGCAGAATACCGGGCAGGCGGGGGTTCAGTTATCCTGACTGGGCGTCATGACGTACCCGTGGGTGTACATCGCGGCGATCGGTGGTGCGGCTTGTCATTCTGATGCACCGCTACACCGTTCTCGGTAAAGAGCCTCCGACGGAGACCAAAAACATAATGAGCTAGTATTGCGGGCTTACAAGTGTTGGGAGGTCAGGCTGATGGCCCACCGTAAGCCCAGAACCTGTATGGTCAGGCTGATGGCCACTGTAAGCCCATGTGTTGGGCTTATGGTGGCCATCAGCCTGACCGTCCCAGTGTTGGGCTTGCAGTGGCTGTGAGCCTAACTGTTCCAAGTGTTGGGCTCGCGGTGGCCTTGAGCCTGACCGTTCCAAGTGTTGGTCTCGCGGTGGCCTTGAGCCTGACCGTTCCAAGTGTTGGGCTCGCGGCGGCCTTGAGCCTGACCGTTCCAAGTGTTGGGCTCGCGGTGGCCTTGAGCCTGACCGTCCCAAGTGTTGGGCTCGCGGTGGCCTTGAGCCTGACCGTTCCAAGTGTTGGGCTCGCGGTGGCCTTGAGCCTGACCGTTCCAAGTGTTGGGCTCGCGGTGGCCTTGAGCCTGACCGTTCCAAGTGTTGGGCTCGCGGTGGCCTTGAGCCTGACCGTTCCAAGTGTTGGGCTCGCGGTGGCCTTGAGCCTGACCGTTCCAAGTGTTGGGCTCGCGGTGGCCTTGAGCCTGACCGTTCCAAGTGTTGGGCTCGCGGTGGCCTTGAGCCTGACCGTTCCAAGTGTTGGGCTCGCGGTGGCCTTGAGCCTGACCGTTCCAAGTGTTGGGCTCGCGGTGGCCTTGAGCCTGACCGTTCCAAGTGTTGGGCTCGCGGCGGCCTTGAGCCTGACCGTTCCAAGTGTTGGGCTCGCGGCGGCCTTGAGCCTGACCGTTCCAAGTGTTGGGCTCGTGGCGGCCTTGAGCCTGACCGTTCCAAGTGTTGGGCTCGCGGTGGCCTTGAGCCTGACCGTTCCAAGTGTTGGGCTCGCGGTGGCCTTGAGCCTGACCGTTCCAAGTGTTGGGCTCGCGGTGGCCTTGAGCCTGACCGTTCCAAAACTTGGATGGTCAGGCTGATGGCCACTGTAAGCCCAACACATGAACAATCCTATAGCAACTCTGTACGGTCCACAGTTATGGAGTGGAAGTAGGAGTGTTTCTCAGTGTGCTAGAGTCCTTAATGGGGCCCCCACCACAGGTCTTCTGCCATTTTATTAACCCGTCTCTTTTTTTTTTTTTCACAGGGGTACACAGGACGTCTCCCGAGTCTCCAAACACCACATGTTCAACCTGTTCCAAAAACTTTGCTCGGCGCGCGACCGCCAAGACCTCCTAGCGTTCACCTCCTACAACGACATCAAGGCCGCCGCCACCTCCTACCAGTCAGTCAAGGGACTGTTCTTCAGAGCCCTGCGAGACATGGGCTACGGCAACTGGATCAGCAAACCACAAGAAGAGAAGAGTTTTAACTTAAGCACGATGTAACGACCCGGCAAAACCTGTTCTCGGTTTATTTTATTTTTTGTTTGTTTTTTGTAATGGAATGTCACAAGTCTGCACTGAAACAAGGGGGGGGAGGGGGGAGGAGGTGATTGGATTCTGCCAGGATTCCCCTAGAAAAAAAAAACAGCAACTTCGATATCCCCCGACTGACCGCCCCATCACTCCCCGAGTCTTAGTTTTTTTTTTGTTTTTAATAACGTCTGTTAAATGTTTCGTCACGCACAAAGCCATTTTCATTATCTTGTTGTAATGTAGTTTTGGATCGAATTGATTTGTTTGTGCGACAATTTTTTTTTTTTTCTTTTTTTTAACTGACTTCTGCATCATAGATTTGATCTTTGACCCCCTTGTCCATAAATAAAAGTGGTTCTTGGGCTGCGGAACACACAGAGGGTGCTTTGTGTTATTTTCTAATTTTTGCAGCTCTGTCGCCGAGCGCCGTCGCTTTATGAAGGACCATGCCTCCATTTTTCTAAATGGGGGGGAAGGGGGGTGCTGGGACCCCCCAGAGTAGACCTGAAATCGGTCCCTGTCAGCCTGGGTATCCCAAAGGGTCCCTGGAGTAGTGGTCTGTAGGGGGGGGGGGGCAAGCAATTGCAACATTATGGTGGTCCTCAAAGGGATGGTATTATCTGACCAAAGTCCCCCCCCCCCCACCCTGTACATCGGAAGTCAAGAGTCCCCCAAACCTCCCTTGCATCACAGTGCACCCCACTTACCTGCTGCCAGGAAAAAAACACAGGTTTATAGAAGTATTGCTGTAGTTCTGGGAGCCCCGCGTTGGACTTTCTGTTCTCGGCATCTTCCAAACGTAGAGTTGACACCGCTGCTATGCACCCCTGCCCAATCGGAGGCCTTTGTATTATATGAATTCCTTCACAAAATACAAAGGCTTCTCTGAATGGGCAGCAGTGGGTATAGCTGCCCTGTGCGGTTCGGGAGCACCATGCTGGACATTCCAGCCTATGGGCTGCTATGCATTCATGCCAAATCACAGAAGCCTTTGTATTATGTGAACTCATTCGCAAAATACAAAGGCTTCTCTGAATGGGCAGCAGATGGGAGTGGTGGGTATAGTTTCTCTGGTTTTCGGGAGCCCCATGCTGGTCTCTGCATGGTCTAGCACGGTGGTCATCAACCCTGTCCTCAGGGCCCACTAACAGGCCAGGTTTTATGCATTACCTTGGGGAGATGCAGACTATAATACTGCAATCACTGATCAGCAAATGATATCACCTGAGATGTATTTCAGTTATCTTGCAAACCTGACCTGTTAGTGGGCCCAGGGTTGATAACCACTGGTCTAGCAGTAGTCTATGCTACTGCTATGTTTTCCTGCCAGATCACAGAAGCCTTTGTATTATGCGATTATCATTCAGAAAATACAAAGGCTTCTGTAAATGGGCAGCAGAGGTAAGCAGTGGGTATAGTTGCTGTGTGGTTCTGGAAGTCCCGTGCTGGACTTTCTGGTCTTTGCATCATCCCAACAGAGTAGATTCCACTGCTATGCATTCTCGTCCAATCACAGAAGCCTTTGTATTTTGTGAACTCATTCACAAAATACAAAGGCTCCTGTGAATAGGCAGCAGAGAGGAGCAGTGGGCATAGCTGCTCTGTGCGTGTCATCTTGCAGCCCCTAGTAAGACCGCTGGCAGAGCCATAAACCTTTCAGATGTAAAGAGAGGTCAGAAAAGATGCGGGGACCCACACTACATATATCGGAGCCTATGCTGAAGTGAGGCGGGGTCAGGGTGACAACACCGTGGAGATTTAGTACTGCTGCATTCAGCGTTGTCACCCTTTTTACAGGAAGCATAGTCTCCCCCATTCAAATAGTGGGCGGGGCTACTTTAAAAGCTTCAATCTTGTCTATTGCTATTTGTTCCTGTACACATCCTAGGCAGGAGTAAAGGGCAGTCACAGCAACGTTCAAATGCTGTCAACTTTATTGTCCTGGACAATATAGTCAATCTATGATTAAGCCCAGCTCCCTGGGTTAATAAAATCGTTGGTGAAGGAGGCCCCAGGTGATCACTCTTGTCTGGAACAATAAAGTTGCCAGCTTTTTGTATGTTTCCAGACATACAGGTGGCTTTTTCTGGACTCTAAATTTGGAGGACCTGATTTAGGGTTTTGGAAGCCGCACCCTCTGCATTTTTTTTTAAAGTTTGTGTTACTCATAGCCACTTGCATGGGTGCTGTATACACCTCATAGTCTCAGTTTTCTTGTTGCAGAATGAAATTCAACCTGTGCTTTCTCCACGTTGTCTCATCTGACATTGAACCCAAAGACAACCTGTCTTGGGGCGGTGGTGGGCTGCCAGGCGGTCATGGGGGGTTGTGGATCGGTCATTGGCTGCCATGGGGGGGGTAGTGGGGATTTTCTCTGGTAGTCATTTGCTGTGGGTTGATCATTGGCTGCCAGGCGGTCGTGGGGCAGTCACTTGCTGTGAGGTGGTTGTGGCTGCCAGGGGGTTGTGGGTCGGTCATTGGCTGCCGGGGGGTAGTGGGGCTTTTCTCTGGTAGTCATTTTACTGTGGGTTGGCCATTGGCTGCCAGACGTTTGTAGGGTTGGCCATTGGCTGCCAGACGTTCGTAGGGTTGGCCGTTGGCTGCCAGACGTTCGTAGGGTTGGCCGTTGGCTGCCAGACGTTCGTAGGGTTGGCCGTTGGCTGCCAGACGTTCGAAGGGTTGGCCGTTGGCTGCCAGACGTTCGTAGGGTTGGCCGTTGGCTGCCAGACGTTCGTAGGGTTGGCCATTGGCTGCCAGACGTTCGTAGGGTGGGCCATTGGCTGCCAGACGTTCGTAGGGTGGGCCATTGGCTGCCAGATGTTCGTAGGGTGGGCCATTGTCATTGGCTGCCAGACGTTCGTAGGGTGGGTCATTGGCTGCCAGGGGGGTCGTTGGGCGGTCTGTCATTGGTTGCCTAGGGCGTCGTGTGTTGGTCAATGTCATTGGTTGCCTAGGGCGTCGTGTGTTGGTCATTTGGTTGCCTAGGGGGTTGTCGGGTGGTCATTGGCTGCCGGGGGGGGGTCGTTGGGTGGTCATTGGTTGCCTAGGGGGTCGTGGGGCGGTCATGGTCATTGGTTGCCTAGGGGGTTGTGGGGTGGTCGTTGGCTGCCTGGGTGGTCATGGTCATTGGTTGCCTAGGGGGTTGTGGGGTGGTCGTTGGCTGCCTGGGTGGTCATTGTCATTGGTTGCCTAGGGGGTCGTGGGGCGGTCATTGGCTGTCATTCAGCAGTTATAAATGTCTCACCTCCATGTCTCTGATCACCCTCATCTCCCTACTCTGTGTGGTCCCTATAAAATAAAATAGGGAAGACGAGGGACCCAGGAGTGTCTCTGAGGGGCCCCCCCCGCTATACTCCTTCCTAATCCCGCTACGCCAGTCTCGACTCCATGAGTCTTTTTTTTTTTAATGGTTTTACAATAATTGATAAAGGCGGCATTTAAGTAATCCCCTTCATTTTTTAAAGGGACAGTCGCAAAACAAAATGCCTGTGTGGCAAGGCTCTGACGGAAGCGGCAGTCCTTTAAAAAAAAAAAAATACAGCAGTATAAGTCCAGGGTACGACTGTTTCCGTCACAGCCTGTTCACACAGGTGTCTCGCTTTGTGAGCCTCTTTAAAGCAATAGAAAAACCACAGGCCTTATAACCGTAGCCAATCCCCCCGGCGGCAGAGTCCTCAAAAATGGCCGCTCCTTCTCCAACCTACCCCTCCCCCCTTTCTTCTGGTGCCGACTCATTGGTCTGTTTTTTTCTTCTGGAGGCTCTTGGCAGATTCTGTTTCGCTGCAAATCACGAGGCTTTTATGTTGGTGCAAGACTTTTTTTTTTTTTTATACCGAAGGGTTTTAATTTTTTGCATTTTTGATGTTTGTGGTTTAGAAATCCTTTTTTTTTTTTTTATTTGTTGCCAGTGCATGTCTGTCCCCCCCCCCCACCCCCCTCTGTAAATGCTGATTTCATTTCTGCTGTAGAAAACTTTATTTGAAGGCGGACGACAGCCAGACGTCGACAGGCAGTGTGATTAGCTATTATAATTTTTTCTTTTACATTCCGTAATTTTTTTTTCAAAAATTTTGTTTTTTTTCTTCCTTGTTTTTCTAAAGAAACAAAAAAATCACTTTAACGGTGTCCCGCGGTTCAGCTGTCACAGCCGCTTTGCGTATGGACTTTATTCTCGTGTCGTAGACTATGGAGTGCATGACCATTTTTATTTTTAACTTTTTTGACCCCCCCACTCGGTCACTGTTAACTTTTTTAATTTAATTTTTTTTCCCCTCTGGGGGGCGCCCTACCTGATTGGCTCTTTTTTAGTGACGACCAAACCTGCGCTGTGTCTGATCTCCTCTGTACAGTGTGTGATGATGAAGGTCTGTGCTGGTATATAAGTTAAAGTGACAGAATAAAGAAACTTTCATCTACTTCAAGGTCTTTTGTGGTTCTTTTTTTTTAAAGGTTGCGCCCTCCCCCTCATCAACAGGCAAATTAAATATTGGGGGGGGGGGGCAGCGGCCCTCCTGAAACTTACAGTACCCTTCCTTTTTCTCTTCCGTTCATAGACGGACACAGCATCCTTTGACAGTAGGGTTATGCACCTTCCTTCCAGGAGAGACTTGGGCATAAATTTACAGCACTTAATAAAGCGTTAAAACCTTTCCTAGGTGCTGCACCTCCCAGGGGGCGTGGCTCCCCAGGTATAACCCACACCCTGCTCTAGCAGCCCCAGTTCGTAACAAGCAGTACAAAGGAGGGGTGGGTGCTGTGTCCGTCTATGAACTCAGAGCAATGGATTTTACGGTGAGTACAAAAATCCTATTTTCTCTTCCGTTCATAGACGGACACAACATCCTTTGACAGTAGAGACGTCCCCAAGCAGTGTCAAAAATATTTCGAAGGGGTGGGAAAAAAATGGGGCTGCTAGAGCAGGGTGTGGGTTATACCTGGGGAGCCACGCCCCCTGGGAGGTGCAGCACTTAGGAAAGGTGCTTTAAGTGCTGTAAATTTATGCCTAAGTCTCTCCTGGAAGGAAGGTGCATAACCCCACTGTCAAAGGATGCTGTGTCCGTCTATGAACTCAGAGAAATGGATTTTACGGTGAGTACAAAAATCCTATTTTTTTTTTTTTTTTTTTTTTAATAGCTCAAGGTTGCCCCTTCCCCTCATCAACAGGCAAATTAAATATTGGGAGGGGGGGGGGGAAGCGGCCCTCCTGAAACTTACAGTACCCTTCCTTTTTTTTTTTTTTTAATAGCTCAAGGTTGCTCCCTCCCCCCTCATCACCAGGCAAATTCTATGGGGGCGGCCACCATGACTGAACGCTCGGAAGTCAACGCCCTTTTCACGGACCGGGTTGTTTTTATTTGTGTGGTGGTTGCATGTTTAGCACTTAGGGCCACAGGTCTCAAACTGGTGGCCCTCCAGATGTTGCGAAACTAAATGTCCCATGGGGCATTGCAAGGCTTAAGTTACAAGCATGGTTCCCACAAGCAGAAGCATGATGGGACTTGTACTTTTGCAACAGCTAGAGGGCTGCCAGTTTGAGACCCCCTAGGGGGGTGTGTGTGGTGGTTGCAGTGTGTCACTATGGGGGGGGGTGAAGCCTGTCACTTTGGCGGGGGGGGGGGGGCAGGTTGGGGGTTTGCAGCCTGGGTCTCGCCAGTGCTGTCAGAGTCTGTCCCCGGCCTGGCTTTCCTCCCTCCCCTTCTCTATCGTGCCCAGAGAAGGGTGGAGTAGTGGTGCTAGGTCACAGTGATGGTGAACCTTGGCACCCCAGATATTTTGGAACTACATTTCCCACTCTGCGGTGTAGTGGAGCATCCTAGGAAATGTAGTTCCAAAGCATGGGTTGCCAAGCTTCACCATGCAGCTAGGAGAAGCGTGTGTGCCCTCTGGTGGTTGGAGGGTGGCAACCTGAGTCTCCCCAGTGCTGTTAGATCCTGTCCCTGGCCCAGAATTCCTCCCTTCCCTTCTCCTTTTGACCAGAGGGGGAAGGGAGAAAGGGAGGGGGGTTGCCCTCTGGTGGTAGTGCAGGTTGGGGGTTTGCTGCCTGGGTCCCACCAGTGCCGTCGGATCCTGTCCCCGGCTCGACTTTCTGCCCATCCCTTCTTCGTGACCACGAGAGGGAAGGGAGTAGTGGTGCTTGGAGAAGGGGAGCGGGTGCCCTCTAGTGGTTGGAGGGTGGGAGTGCAGGTTGGAGGGCTTGCAGCCTGGGTCTCACCAGTGCTATCAGATCCTGTCCCCGGCCTGGCTTTACTCCCTCCCCTTCTTTTTCGTGAACACAGAGAGGGAAGAGAGTAGTGGTGCTAGGAGAGTGTGTGCCCTCTGGTGGTCTTTAGGTTGCAGTGCAGGTTGGGGGTTTGCAGCCTGGGTCTCACCAGGGCTATTAGATCCGGTCCGGCTTTCTTCCCTCCCTTTCTCCTCCTTTGTGACCACAGAGGGAAGGGAGTGGTGGTGCTGGGAGAAGGGAAATGTGTGTCCTCTAGTGGTCAAGAGGGTGGCAGTTTAGGTTGGAGGGTTTGCAGCCTGGGTCTCCCCAGTGCTATTAGAGCCTGTCCCTTGCCCGGCATTCCTCCCTTCCCTTTTCCTCCTTCGTGAACACGGAGGGAAGGGAGTGGTGGTGCTAGAAGGAAGGGGAGCGTGTGCCCTCTGGTGGTCGGTAGGTTGGGTGTTTGCAGCCTGGGTCTCACCAGTGCTATTGGATCTGGTCCAGCTTTCCTCCCTCCTTCCCTTTCTCCTCTGTGACCACAGGAGGAAGGGAGTGGTGGTGCTAGAAGAGCAGTAGGCTCCCTCTGGTGGTCGGAGGGTGGCAGTGCAGGTTGGGGGGGGTCTCTATTTGCAGGTAACACTTCCTCCTCCAGTTGCTACAAGCATCTTTTTATATGTGCTTCAATCAGAGACAAGTACGAGCAACATCACAACTGCTCAGTTATCCAGATGAAACTGACCCAGTGGAAGTTGTGTGCACCACAGGGGGCTCTGTGCAGCTGTGATTGTTGCACCCGGGGGAGGGAGAAGATATCTGATGCTCAGTTGGCCTACTGCAAGGATAAAGTAGGCCATAGATCATGTGATCTGCTTCCCTGCTTTATTCCTCCAACACAGTCAGTGTTGATATGGGGGTGTGTGTGTGTATATATATATATCTATATATATATATATATATATATATATATCCCCCCCCGGAGCTATTCTGTTCTCTAGACAGACGGTGGGGGGGATTAAAAGGCAGTGCAGTTTATTACCGAGCAGCAAAAGGGCTAGAGAGAAGTTGAGCTGGAGTTCTGCTTTAAAAGAACTGCCAGGGGAAAAGTATTGGGCTACCATTAGTGATCAGTGAGAAGAATGTCCCTTACATTGGTGATCAGTGGGAAGAATGTCCCTTACATTGGTGATCAGTGGGAAGCATGTCCCTTACATTGGTGATCAGTGGGAATAATGTTCCTTACATTGGTGATCAGTGAGAAGAATGTCCCTTACATTGGTGATCAGTGAGAAGAATGTCCCTTACATTGGTGATCAGTGGGAAGAATGTTCCTTACATTGGTGATCAGTGAGAAGAATGTCCCTTACATTGGTGATCAGTGAGAAGAATGTCCCTTACATTGGTGATCAGTGAGAAGAATGTCCCTTACATTGGTGATCAGTGAGAAGAATGTCCCTTACATTGGTGATCAGTGAGAAGAATGTCCCTTACATTGGTGATCAGTGAGAAGAATGTCCCTTACATTGGTGATCAGTGAGAAGAATGTCCCTTACATTGGTGATCAGTGAGAAGAATGTCCCTTACATTGGTGATCAGTGAGAAGAATGTTCCTTACATTGGTGATCAGTGAGAAGAATGTTCCTTACATTGGTGATCAGTGAGAAGAATGTCCCTTACATTGGTGATCAGTGGGAATAATGTTCCTTACATTGGTGATCAGTGAGAAGAATGTTCCTTACATTGGTGATCAGTGAGAAGAATGTCCCTTACATTGGTGATCAGTGAGAAGAATGTCCCTTACATTGGTGATCAGTGAGAAGAATGTCCCTTACATTGGTGATCAGTGAGAAGAATGTCCCTTACATTGGTGATCAGTGAGAAGAATGTCCCTTACATTGGTGATCAGTGAGAAGAATGTCCCTTACATTGGTGATCAGTGAGAAGAATGTCCCTTACATTGGTGATCAGTGGGAAGAATGTTCCTTACATTGGTGATCAGTGAGAAGAATGTGCCTTACATTGGTGATCAGTGGGAAGAATGTCCCTTACATTGGTGATCAGTGAGAAGAATGTCCCTTACATTGGTGATCAGTGAGAAGAACGTCCCTTACATTGGTGATCAGTGGGAAGAACGTTCCTTACATTGGTGATCAGTGGGAAGAACGTCCCTTACATTGGTGATCAGTGAGAAGAACGTCCCTTACATTGGTGATCAGTGGGAAGCATGTCCCTTACATTGATGATCAGTGGGAAGCATGTCCCTTACATTGATGATCAGTGGGAAGCATGTCCCTTACATTGGTGATCAGTGAGAAGAATGTCCCTTACATTGGTGATCAGTGAGAAGAATGTCCCTTACATTGGTGATCAGTGGGAAGAATGTCCCTTACATTGGTGATCAGTGGGAAGAATGTCCCTTACATTGGTGATCAGTGAGAAGAATGTCCCTTACATTGGTGATCAGTGGGAAGAATGTCCCTTACATTGGTGATCAGTGAGAAGAATGTTCCTTACATTGGTGATCAGTGAGAAGAATGTTCCTTACATTGGTGATCAGTGAGAAGAATGTCCCTTACATTGGTGATCAGTGAGAAGAATGTCCCTTACATTGGTGATCAGTGAGAAGAATGTTCCTTACATTGGTGATCAGTGAGAAGAATGTTCCTTACATTGGTGATCAGTGGGAAGAATGTTCCTTACATTGGTGATCAGTGGGAAGAATGTTCCTTACATTGGTGATCAGTGGGAAGAATGTCCCTTACATTGGTGATCAGTGAGAAGAATGTCCCTTACATTGGTGATCAGTGGGAAGAATGTCCCTTACATTGGTGATCAGTGAGAAGAATGTTCCTTACATTGGTGATCAGTGAGAAGAACGTCCCTTACATTGGTGATCAGTGAGAAGAATGTCCCTTACATTGGTGATCAGTGAGAAGAATGTCCCTTACATTGGTGATCAGTGGGAAGAATGTTCCTTACATTGGTGATCAGTGGGAAGAATGTCCCTTACATTGGTGATCAGTGAGAAGAATGTCCCTTACATTGGTGATCAGTGGGAAGAATGTTCCTTACATTGGTGATCAGTGAGAAGAATGTCCCTTACATTGGTGATCAGTGAGAAGAATGTCCCTTACATAGGTGATCAGTGGGAAGAATGTTCCTTACATTGGTGATCAGTGGGAAGAATGTCCCTTACATTGGTGATCAGTGAGAAGAATGTCCCTTACATTGGTGATCAGTAGGAAGAATGTTCCTTACATTGGTGATCAGTGAGAAGAATGTCCCTTACATTGGTGATCAGTGAGAAGAATGTCCCTTACATTGGTGATCAGTGAGAAGAATGTCCCTTACATTGGTGATCAGTGAGAAGAATGTCCCTTACATTGGTGATCAGTGGGAAGAATGTCCCTTACATTGGTGATCAGTGAGAAGAATGTCCCTTACATTGGTGATCAGTGGGAAGAATGTTCCTTACATTGGTGATCAGTGGGAAGAATGTCCCTTACATTGGTGATCAGTGAGAAGAATGTCCCTTACATTGGTGATCAGTGGGAAGAATGCTCCTTGCATTGGTGGCCAGTGAGATAATGTTTCTTAGATTGCCAGCTGAAAAGCTCATTGGTGTCATGCCGGTGGCTCTGCCAAGTGGTGTTGGCCCTGGAACGATGCCGGCACCATCAAATGAGAGGAAGATTGGCTACATCTCAAGGAACCCTGGTTGAAAATGGCTGCTTTAAAGCGTTGTTTTAGGTTTATCACTCAAAAGTCTTGGAGAAAATAGGATTTTTGTACTTACTGTAAAATCCATTTCTCTGAGTTCATGGATGGACACAGCAGCAATTGACCTTAGGGTTATCTACCTTCCTTTCAGGAGATGACTAGGCAGAAAAAACAGCACTTGAAGTGTTAAAAATACTTCTCAGTATAGCACCTCCCAGGGGGCAGGTCCCCCAGGTACATTCCTCTCTCTGCATCATGCAGCCCCAGTTCGTAACAAGCAGTACAAACAAAGGAGGGGAGGGTGCTGTGTCCGTCCATGAACTCAGAGAAATGGATTTTACGGTAAGTACAAAAATCCTATTTTCTCTTCCGTTCATGGACGGACACAGCAGCATTGACCTTAGGGACGTCCCCAAGCAGTGTCAATTTTTTTTCGAGGGGTGGGAAAAAACACAGCAAACCAAACTTCACCCCAAACAAACCAGAGTTCCTCAACGGAGGAACTTCAACCTTAAACTGCCGCCTGTAAAACCTTCCGGCCAAAGGAGGCATCTGAAGATGCACTCACATCCACCTTATAAAACTTTGAGAAGGTGTGGATTGACCACCAGGTCGCCGCCTTACACACCTGTAAAACAGAAGGTTGATGGCAGAAAGCCCAAGAGGCACCAATCACCCTGGTCGAATGCGCCGTAACCTGAAAGGGGGGCGCCCACCCCTTTAGGGCATAGGCCTGAAGCACGACCTGTCGGATCCACCTACAAAATGGTGGCCGAAGAGACTGCCAGACCCTTCTTAGGACCAGTTACCGACACGAAAAGTGAATCTGACCTCAGAAACGGAGTCGTAGCAGACAAGTACACTCGTAGGGCTCGAACCACGTCCAAGGAATGCAACGTGGCCTCCTTCTGGTTCTTCGCCGAGGACATAAGGATGGAAGAACAATGTCCTCATTAATGTGAAAAGCCGAAACAACCTTTGAAAGGAATGACGGCTGCGGCCCCAGCACCACCTTGTCCTTGTGGATGACCAAAAAAGGAGCCTTGCAAGACAAGGCCGCCAGTTCAGAAACCCGTCTGACCGAGGTAATTGCCACCAGAAAAAAACACCTTCTGGGACAGAGTCAACAAGGGAATCTTTCAAATGTCCTCAAACGGAGCTTCTTGAAGCACCGAGAGGACTAAGTTCAAGTCCCATAGAGGCAGTGGAGGACGCACAGGAGGGGCCACATGCCGAACCCCCTGCACAAACGTATGCACCAGGGAGTGCGCCGCCAATGGTCGCTGAAAGTAAACAGCCAAGGCTGAAATCTGACCCTTAACTGTACATAAGGCGAGAGCCTGATCCACTCCACGCTGTAAGAACAGCAGAATCTAGGACATTACGTATGTACGAGGGTTCCAATTCATCTCCTCACACATGGAGATGTAGGCCTTCCATGTACGATGGTAAATCTTCCGTGAAGTAGACTTTCATGCACGTAGCATGGTAGAAATCACAGAGTCCGACAGACCTCGATCCTTCAGCACCTGGCTCTCAACAGCCACGCCGTTAAAGCCAACGACTGTAAAGCAGGGTGAAAGATAGGACCCTGCGACAGATGATCTTCTCTCAGGGGTAAATGCCAAGGGACGTCTGCCACCAGACGCACCAGGTCCGCGTACCAGGGGCGGCGCGTCCAATCCAGAGCGATCAGGATTGTTGGTATCCCCTCGGCTTCCACTCTGCGCAGCAGGCGGGGGAGAAGCTTCAGAGGAGGGAAGGCGTAGATTCGGTGATAGTGACCCCATGGCGCCACCAACGCGTCCACCCACAGGTCTCTTGACCTGGCCACGAACCGTGACACCTTCCGATTGAGACGGGACGCTAGAAGATCCACGTCTGGAGTGCCCCATTTTTGGCACAGACTCTAAAAACACCTCCGGGTGTAGCGACTATTCTCCATGGTCTAGCTTTTGGCGACTTAGGTAGTCGGCTTGCCAGTTCTGCACCCCCGGAATGTACATGGCCGACAGAGCCGGAACGTATCTTTCGGCCCATCGGAGAATGTGCGCGACTTCCGTCGCTGCGGCCGTGCTCTGTGTGCCCCCCTGATGATTGACGTACGCCACGGCCGTGGCGTTGTTAGACTGGATCCTGACCGGTCGGTCCTGCAGACCCAGAGACCACTTGGAGAGGCACAGCTTGATCGCCCGGAGCTCCATGACATTGATCGGCAGGCGGGACTCCTCCTGAGTCCAGCGCCCCTGGGCTGACTGGACACCCCAGACACCCCCCCCCAGCCGGAGAGACTGGCATCCGTCGTGACCACTGTCCAATGGCACGGCAGAAATGATTTTCAGGTCCGAAGTACCGGGGATGTCAGCCACCACACTAGGGAGGACCTGACCAGGCGACTCACCCAAATCTGGTAATCCAGAGATGAGGGGAGCTTGTCCCAACGTGACAGAATCTCTTTCTGTAACACTCGGGTGTGGAATTGAGCATACGGAACTGACTCGAACGAGGCCACCATCAGACCCAGAACTTGCATGCATAAGCGAAGCGACGACCACCCCTGGGTCGCCAACCACTGCACCGCAGATTGTAGTTTCTGTAATTTCTCAGTTGGGAGAAAAACCCTCGCCTCAGAGGAATCCAGAGCTAACCCCAGGTATTCCAACCGCTGAGACGGTACCAGAACAGACTTCTGGACATTCAATAGCCAACCGAATTCTCGGAGGGCCTGACAGGTGATAGACACGTCCTCTTCTAACTCTGAGCTTGAGGAAACTCTCAGAAGATAGTCGTCCAGGTATGCCACGATAGCGATCCCGCGCTGCCTTAGCAGGGCTAGAATCGGGGCGAGCACCTTGGTGAAAACCCGTGGTGCCAAGGCCAGGCCGAACGGGAGGGCCACAAATTGAAAGTGGTCCTCCACCCCCGGAAAAAGGCAGATATCTCTGGTGTTTTGTGCATATGGGGATATGCAGGTACGCGTCCTTGATATCCAAGGACGCCAGAAAATCCCCCTGATGGAGCGCCGCCACTACCGAGTGAATCAACTCCATCCTGAACTTTTGCACTTTGACAAAACAATTGAGGGCCTTGAGGTCCAGGATTGGACAGACCCCTTCCTTCTTGGGGACCACAAACAGATTGGAGTAAAACCCCTGGAACCATTTCTGCTGAGGGAACCGGTACAATCACTCCCCTGACCAGCAGGTCCTGAACAGCCCCTGACAGGGCCACCCGGCGTTCCGGAGGAAGCTGGAGGTTGGAAGGAAAAAATCTGTTTGGTGGACAAGAGAGAAACCCTATCTTGTACCCCGAGGAAACTACTTCGCAAACCCAATGGTCGGAAAGAAGAGACCTCCACCGAGCCGCGAAGCCGCCCCCCCCACCCGAGATACGGGCGGGGGCAGACCTTCATGCGGAAGCAGGCTTGTTGGGCTTGCGGTACCAGGTGCGCTTTTGTCCTTCAGCAGGCGCCTAAGCACCCTGGAAACGTTTTCCTGACGCACCTGGGGGGCGAAAAAAACGCTTGGGGGGTAGTAAAGGAGGGCCCTTGCTTACGGCGAGGCTCCTTTCCCTTCCCAGATTGCGGGAGCAGAGTGCTCTTACCTCCAGTGGCATCTTTTATGATGTCATCCAGAGACACCCCAAAAAGCCATTCACCCTTAAAGGGTAAATCCACCAAGGCCTTTTTAGAAGACTGGTCCGCAGACCAACACTTCAGCCACACAAGGCGGGGTAGCACGACAGCGGTGAGACCGGCCTCACCGCCGACCCCACCACTGTGAACATGAAGCGGGCCACAGCCTCAGCTCTCCTATCTGCGGGGTCCTTAAAAGCTGGAGCCCCTTCCGCAGTCATCGTGGTAGCCTTGTTCTGTCCAGAAGTGGTTAAATCTTTATAATAAAATGTGTTATTTTATATTTTTTGTACCAAGTTGTGTTG
Organism: Rana temporaria; assembly: GCF_905171775.1. Classification (NCBI taxonomy): domain Eukaryota; kingdom Metazoa; phylum Chordata; class Amphibia; order Anura; family Ranidae; genus Rana; species Rana temporaria. Next base: position 118,098,276 of record NC_053501.1, read on the forward strand.
GCACCTCAATAATCCCCCTTCCCTCTGTCCCTCTTTTGATACAAACTTTGTGATGAGGTGCCTCATCTACCGTGTTTCCCCGAAAATAAGCCCGGGTCTTATATTAATTATCTCAACAAAAGACACAGTAGGGCTTATTTTCAGGGTAGGTCTTATGTAATGTGATGTCTTCTCCCCCCTCTCCCTCCCTCCCTGTCAGGAATCCCCAGTCTGAACTGAGTTAAAATGCTTGTAAAATCCTATAATCCACTCTATTACAGTATTAAATAATGTACAATGTGTGTGTTTCTGTAATATAATTGTGCCAAATACCTTTGTTATAGAGCCACTCTTTGCTTCTGTTACCCGCCGGAGCTCTCTTCCCCCGCAATTATATTACAGAAACACACACATTGTACATTATATACTACTATAATAGGAGTGGATTATAGGATCTTACAAGCATTTTTAACTAGGGCTTATTTTCAGGGTAGGGCTTATATTGCAGCCCTCCTGGAAAATAACTCTATGTCTTATTTTCAGGGTAGGTCTTATTTTTGGGGAAACAGGGTATTAAGGACATATTGGCCACATTCTTTATATATTTTCTAAGATCAAATCATTATTCCCCCTCCCCCACCCCCACTGTAAGCGCCATATACAATCTACCTCCAAACATTTGTACCCGTTTTATTGTAAAGTTCGGCCAATGAGTAACAAAGAAAACGTCTCGTGACAAGTTTTTTTTTTTTTTAAACAAATCATTTTTTTTTTTTTTTTCATGAGAACCAGCAGTGAACAGTGTATGCCCGACCCCCTGAGAGTTGGTGCTAGGAGAGACAGTAGGCGTCGATTCATTAAAGGAGTGTGAGACAGTTATATAGGGCACAGCGTTGTACTTCTCGTCTAAAAAAAAAAATAATAATTAATATTAAAAATAAAATTTACAGTCCTTGGAAATACAGCTACAATTCGACCCCCCCCCCCCCCCTGGTCCTGGCATTCTCTGTGGCATGCCAATGCCGTAAATAATGAGGTTGGGCGTGATATAATTGCTTAGGAGTGCAAGACAGTTACCGTAATTAATTGGCGTATACCGCACACTTTTTTGCCCTCGTGGGTGCGCGGTATACGCCGATACCCGCTTTCCCACGCCGAGTTTGAATACTGCGCCGGCATATACCGAGCGCAGTACACTCGTGTATAGTCGGGGCAGTCTCGGCTCCTCTCGCGCTCACGTCCTGGACGTACAGGACGTGAGCGCGAGAGGAGCCGAGACTGCCCGACTATACACAAATGTACTGCGCTCGGTATATGCCGGCGCAGTATTCAAACTCGGCGCGGGGAGGACGCCGCAGAAGGACGCCGGACCCGACGAAGAGGACACCCGAAGCCGCAGACGGAGGCCGCCGATGGACGCCGCACAAGACTGTAATTCCCTTTTTCCACAGGAATGCGGGTCCACTTTAGGGGTGCGCGCTATACGCCGGAGCACGCAATACCCCGATAAATACGGTATATAGGGCACAGCGTTGTACTTCTCGTCTAGAAAAAAAATATATATCTTAACCACTAGACGACCAGGTCAGCTCGGCTGCGTGAAATCACGTATTATTACGTCATTTCGCATTTCAGCCAATAGGGGCTCGCGCGCGCACCACCTGCCAGTGACATTTTTACAGTAAGCAATGCATTTTTTTTATAGCACTGATCGCTATAAAAATGCCAATGGTCCCAAAAATGTGTCAAAAGTGTCCGCCGTAAGGTCGCAGTACCGATAAAAAACGCAGATCGCCGCCATTCCTAGTAAAAAAATATTAATGAAAATGCAATAAAACTGCCCCCTATTTTGTAGACGCTATAACTTTTGCGCAAACCAATCAATAAACGCTTATTGCGATTTTTTTTTTTTTAACGAAAAATATGTAGAAGAATACGTATCGGCCTAAACTGAGGAAAAAAAAAGTTTTTTTTATATATTTTTGGGGGATATTTATTACAGCAAAAAATATTCATTTTTTTCAATTTTTTTTGGCGCTCTATTTTTGTTTATAGCGCAAAAAATAAAAACCGCAGAGGTGATCAAATACCACCAAAAGAAAGCTCTATTTGTGGGGGGGGAGGAAGCCAATTTTGTTTGGGAGCCACGTCGCACAATTGTCAGTTAAAGCCACGCAGTGCCGAATCACAAAAAGTGGCCTGGTCATTGGACCAGCAAAATGGTCCGGGGCTGAAGTGGTTAAAAATGTATAGTCCTTGGAAATACAGCTACGATTCGACCCCCCCAGTCCTGGCATTCCCAGGGGCATGTCATGCCGTAAATAATGAGGTTGGGCGGGATATAATTGCTCAGGAGTGTAAGGCCCCGTACACACGAGAGGATCTATCCGCTGGAATTTATTCGCGGATCACTTTCAGCGGATAGATCCGCTGGTGTGTACAACCCAGCGGATATTTATCCGCGGATATTTTTCGGGCCGATGGTTTTCCAGCGGATCAAAATGCTAAAAAAATCGATCCGCTGGAATCCAGTCCAGCGGATTGATCCGATGGTCTGTACAGACTCACCGGATCAATCCGTCCGATTCCCTCCCTCGCATGCGTCGTAATGATTCGACGCATGCGTGGAAGTCCTTATATTACAGCGTCGCGCACGTCATCATCGCAGCGATGGCGCGACACGTCACCGCGGAGGGAATTCCGTGCGGATTTTGATCTGATGGTTAGTACAACCATCAGATCAAAATCCGCCAGGACCGTTTCCGCGGATAAATCTTCTTGTGTGTACTAGGCCCAAGACAAGTATATAGGGCACAGCGTTGTACTTCTCGTCTAAAAAAATTAAAATAAATTAATCTTAAAGCGGTGGTTCCCCCTTAAAAACAACTTTTTTTTTATTCCACTGCCCCCCCACATTCCATCACGATTAAGGCACATATTTTTTTTTTCCTGCTGTACATACCTTACTACAGCATATTCACCCGTGCATCCGGGTTGCGAGTCCCGCGGGAGTGGGCGTTCCTCACATGCTGTTGATTGACGTTTTGCCCAAAAACGAGCTCTCCCCCCGTCGCGTAAGCCGCGTCACGATTGGCGAAAGGAGCCGAACGGCGATGCGCATGCGCAGTATAGCGCCCACTCGCCGTTCGGCTTACGCGACACGGTGGGAGAACTCGTTTTTGGGCAAAACGTCAATCAACAGCATGTGAGGAACGCCCACTCCCGCGGGACTCGCAACCCGGATGCACGGGTGAATATGCTGTAGTAAGGTATGTACAGCAGGAAAAAAAAAATATGTGCCTTAATCGTGATGGAATGTGGGGGGGGCAGTGGAATAAAAAAAAGTTGTTTTTAAGGGGGAACCACCGCTTTAAAAATAAGAAATGTACCGTCCTTGGAAATACAGCTACAATTCGACCCCCCAGTCCTGGCATTCCCGGTGGCATGTCATGGCGTAAATAATGAGGTTGGGCGTCGCTCAGGGGTGTAAGACAGTTTTATAGGGCACAGCGTTGTACTTCTCGTCTAAAAATAAATAAATATGTATCTTAAAAATAAGAAATGTACCGTCCTTGGAAATACAGCTACAATTCGACCCCCCCCCCCCCCCCCCAGTCCTGGCATTCCCGGTGGCCGTAAATAATGAGGTTGGGCGGGATATATATATCGCTCAGCGTAAGTGCGTGGGTGAGAGTTGGGCCAGCCTGCAAGCACACTTTTTTTTTTCCTTTCGAACCTTTTTATCGTAAAATACAATTGGTGCAAAAATATTCCTAATCGCAACCGTGAAGGTGGACACAAATAAAACTGGGGGCGGGGCGAAGAGGGGGGGCGGGGGTAGAAGCTCAAGTAAATAATAAAATCTGCATAATAAATATTTTACAGGACACATTCCTATATAGATCAGTGCATATTAATAAATATTTTGTGTTCACGGTCATAACACAAAAAAGTCGCCATTGGGTGAGGCCGGCTCTCTCTACACCACCCTGGGGGGGCGTATTCGATCGAGATGGTAATTTGCGGGCCGCCCCCCCGTTGTACGTGTGGAGACCTCATGGCTTTGGATACAGCTATTCTGTCGTGCTTTTATTGCTCGGGAAAAAAAAAGTGGTGACACCCCCCCCCCCCCCCCCCCCCCGTTAAAATGACCTCTTTGCACTTTCCGAAGCCGCCGCCGCTTTTTGCCGTGAAGGAAAGTTTAAAACGCGTAGAGGGTCTATTCTCAAGATCTTGGCAGGGTCTCTCGATCATTGCGTGGTGGCTTTTTGAAGGGAGGAGGAGGATCTCTTGCCCCAATCCCGGGTTCCCGTAAAAGTCACTAAATAGAGTTTTTGGCTGGAAGGGCATCCATGTTTTTTTCCTTTCTTCGTCCTACTAAAGTTCGGTAACTTTAAGGTTGCAGCATGGTGTGCGTGTGTGTGCGCGCGCCCCGCCGGCCAGCCCTAGTTGGCGGTGGGGGCAGCGTGATTATTCAGTTGTAGTAAAGTGTTTGTGGTGTAGTTCTGGAAGAGGGGCTGCAGGAACATGCCGACCGTCCCGAAAACGCAGACGAATATGAAGATCCAGAGGAAAAGGCGGTCGATCACCATGGCAACGTACTTCCAGTCCTCGCTTACCTGCAAAGGTGAAAAAAAAAAGTTGTAAATGAATTGTGCATTTTTATATCCCTCTGAAGTTCTGATCCGCATTATTTGTCACAAATGGCTGTTTTTAGAGCTACATTATTGTGTCAATAATCTGCATTTTTATGGTTTGGAGTGGAGCACCAACTCTGACCCTAAACTCTGGCCCTAAAACCCTGACTTCTGGCTCGAAAGCGTCATACTTTTACCCTTAAAGCCCCAACTCTGATTCTAAAACCCTAAAACTCAGAATGAGGGCTTTAGGATCAAAGTTAACATTTTAGGGATTTAGAATCAAAGTTAGGGCTTTAGAGTCAAAAGTCAGGGTTTTAGGGCCAAAGTTTGGAGTTTTAGAGTTAGGGCTTGAGGGTCAGAGTTAGGGCTTGAGGGTCAGAGTCAGGGCTTGAGGGTCAGAGTCAGGGCTTGAGGGTCAGAGTTAGGGCTTGAGGGTCAGAGTTAGGGCTTGAGGGTCAGAGTTAGGGCTTGAGGGTCAGAGTTAGGGCTTGAGGGTCAGAGTTAGGGCTTGAGGGTCAGAGTTAGGGCTTGAGGGTCAGAGTTAGGGCTTGAGGGTCAGAGTTAGCATTTTAGAGACAGGGTTTTGGGATCAGAGTTAAAGGTTTAGGGAGTCAGAGTCAGGGTTTTAAAAACAGAGTAAGGGTTTTACAATCAGAGTATGGGGCTTTAGGGTCAGAGTTAGGGTTTGAGAGTCAGGGTTAAGATTTTAGGGTCTTAGTATCAGGCTATAGGGTCAGAGTTAGAGCTCTAGAGTCAGAATTAGGGCTTTAGTGCAAGATTTGTGGTTTTAGAGTTAGAATGAGGGCTTTAGGATCAAACTCTAAAACCCAAAATCTGTCCCTAAAGCCCTAATTCTGACTCTAGAGCCCTAACCCTGACCCTAAAGCCTAATACTAAGACCCTAAAATCTTAACTCCCCCTCTAAAACTCTAACTCTGACCCTAAAAGCCCCATACTCTGATTGAAAAACCCTAAATCTGTCTCTAAAACTCTACCTCTGGTCCTAAAGCCCTAACTGTAAAACCCCTAAAACCTTGACTTTTGGCTTGAAAGTGTTATATTTTGACCCTAAAGCCTCATACTATGACCCTAAAATCTTAACTTGATCTCTAAACCCTAACTCTAATCCTAAAACCCTATTTCTGACTCTAAAACACTTTGGCCCTAAAACCCTAATTCTGACCCCAAAGCCTCAAACTATGACCCTAAAATATTAACTCGCTCTCTAAAACCCTAACTCTAACCCTAAAGCCCCCACACTCTGATTGTAAAACCCTAACTCTGTCTCTAAAATTCTACCTCTGGTCCTAAAGCCCTAACTCTAAAACCCCAAACTCTGGCCCTAAAACCCTGACTTTTGACTCTAAAAAGTCATATTTTGACCCTAAATCCCTAACCCTAAAAAATGCCAACTCTGATCCTAAAGCTTCAATTCTGACTCTAAAACCCCAAATCTGGCCCTTAAACCCCAATTCTGTCTTTAAAACCCTGACTCTGACCCTAAAGTCGTAACTCTGATCCTAAAACCCTGACTCTAAAATGCTAACTCTGATCCTAAAGCTCTAATTTTGATCCTAAAACCCCAAACTCTGGCTCTAAAGCCCTAGTCCCGACTCTAGAGCCCCAATTCTGATCCTAAAACCCTAACGCGAAAACCCCAAACTCTGGCCCAAAAACCCTAATTCTGACTCTAAAGTCCCAATTCTAAACCTAGAGCCTCATACTATGACTCTAAAACCCTAACTCTGACCCTAAAGTCCCATACTCTGATTGTAAAACCCTAACTCTGTCTCTAAAACTCTTACTCTAAAACCCCAAACTCTGGCCCCAAAACCCTAAAGCTGATCCTAAAGCCCCTTACTCTGACCTAAAAGCCTTACCTCCGATTCTAAAGTCCTACACCTGGCTTTAAAACCCTAACTCTGATCCTAAAACCCCCAAACTCTCAACCTAAAACCATAATTTTGATTATAGAGCACCAACTCTAATCATAGAGCCCTAAATCTGGATCTAAAGCCCTAAATCTGGATCTAAAGCCCTAAATCTGGATCTAAAGCCCTAACTCTGATCCTAAAAACCTGACTCTAAAATGCCAACTCTTTTCCTAAAGCCCCAATCTGACTTTAAAACACAAATTCTGGCCCTAAAACCCTAATTATGTCTCTAGAGGTCTAACTCTGACCCTAAAGCCCCATACGCTGATTGTAAAACTCTAACTCTGATACTAAAGCCCCAATTCTGATCTTAAAACCCCAAACTCTGGCCCCTAAAACCCTGACTCTGACCCTAAAGCTTCATATTTTGACCCTAAAGCCCTAACTCTGATCCTAAAACCCCAAACTCTGGCCCTAAAACCTTAATTCTGACTTCAGAGCCCTAATTCTGATCCTAACTCTAATCCAAAAGCCCTAAATCTGTCCCTCTAATCACAACTTCCTGTCAATCAGCTCCAGGTGTCTAAACTAATTCTGATCCTAAAACCTCAAACTCTAATCCTAAAGCCCTAATTCTGGCTGTAGAGCCCTAAATCTGTCTCTAAAACCCTAACTTTGACTCTAGAGTCCTAACTCTGGCCCTAAAACCTTTATTCTGACTCTAGAGTCCTAACTCTGATCCTAAAGCCCTAATTCTGATCTTAAAACCCCCAACTCTAAAACCCCAAACTCTGGCCCTAAAACCCTGGCTCCTGACCCTAAAGCCCCAATACTGATCCTAAAACCCTATTTCTGTCTCTAGAGCTTTAACTCTGACCCCAACGCCCCATGCTCTGATTGTAAAACCCAAACTCTGACTCTGGAGTCCTAACTCTGGCTCTAAAACCTTAATTCTGACTCTTGAGCCCCAACACTGGCCCCAAAGCCCCAACTTAGACCCTAAGTCTGCCACTAAAATTCTAGCTTTTATTCTAAAGCCCTAACTTTGACCCTTAAACCCTAACACAAAACCATTACTCTGACCTCGAAACCCTAACTCTGATCCTCTAACTTCAACTCTGATCCTCTAACTTCAACTCTGATCCTCTAACTTCAACTCTGATCCTCTAACTTCAACTCTGATCCTCTAACTTCAACTCTGATCCTCTAACTTCAACTCTAATCCTCTAACTTCAACTCTGATCCTCTAACTTCAACTCCAACTTCTTGTCAATCAGCTCCAGGTGTCTAATCTAAGGGCAGGTACACATGTCTCAGGAAGGACCTGATGATCACCGACCAGAACTGAGCATGCATTTTCTATTGCTGCGAATATAAAAATATTTACAAAGCCTCTCCTTCTCCCCCCCCAAAAAATCTCTGACTATTGGGCTTTATAGTCACTCTGCTTCCAAAAAAAAAATTGGACAGGGGTTCTATGCTGTTGGAGAGTTATCCTTACTTCCGGTCTAGTAAAACATTGTCAGCAAGACAGGAAGTAAGGGTAAATCTCTTTATAATCTCCCAGGTAGGAGTAAAAACTTGCCCCACTCTATTGGAAAAATAAAAGAAGAAATTTAATTAACATACACAATAAAAATAAAAAAAAGCACACATAACAGAAGAGGTTTTCTTTCAGACTATCTGTGTTTAATCAAGATCACCCTATGATTGCTGGGTGGATACTCCAAAAGACCCCATACATCCTGTGGATAATCCACTAGGGGGCAGTAATAGCATACTTACAGGATTATCTCGATGGGGGTAATCTGCCCCCTAGTGGATTCTCCTTAGGTTTATACAGATAATACACTCTAGAGCAGGGGTCTCCAAACTTTATTAGCAAAGGGCCAGTTCACTGTCCTTCAGACTTAAGGGGGGGGGGCCGGACTGTGCCCAGTGGGGGGAAAACAATGCCCCATCTTTGGTATTAGGGGGAGAAACAGTTGGTGTCAGTGGGAGGAATTATGCCCCATTGTTGGTGACAGTGGGAGGATCTAGGCCCCGTTGTTGGTGACAGTGGGAGGATCTAGGCCCCTTTGTTGGTGACAGTGGGAGGATCTAGGCCCCTTTGTTGGTGACAGTGGGAGGATCTAGGCCCCGTTGTTGGTGACAGTGGGAGGATCTAGGCCCCATTGTTGGTGACAGTGGGAGGATCTAGGCCCCATTGTTGGTGACAGTGGGAGGATCTAGGCCCCATTGTTGGTGACAGTGGGAGGATCTGGGCCTCATCGTTGGCCTCATCGTTGGCGACAGTGAAAAAAACACTGCACCAAAATATAAAAACAGTGCCACTGTTCTGTCAAGTTCTCCAACCTGTCAGAAACTCCAACTGCTTAACTTCCCGTTTATATAAAACCAGCAGTAATTGGAGTTTTTTGACGAATTGGTGGTTGGACACGACACTGGCAACCGAGTAGAGTCTGGTGCAGGATATTATGAGCGGAGATTCTTACTCTGCTCCGATACTGGCCAACAAAATGACGGCGACAACTTTGTCCTCGTTAGCCGCTGTGCTGTCAAAACAGCTCGGTCTTCCTGTACTGGACTGTATTCGGTTGTCGGTGTTGTGTCCAACCACCAATTCGTCAACATCTCCGATTACTAAGGTTTTTTTTTTAAATAAACCGGAAGTGACGTGGTTGAAGTTCTGATGGGTTGGAGATATTGACAGAACACCACCAATTCGTCAACATCTCCAATTACTAAGTTTTTTTTTTTAAATAAACCGGAAGTGACGTGGTTGGAGTTTCTGATGGGTTGAAGATATTGACAGAACACCACCAATTCATCAAAATCTACGACTACTACGGTTTTAACTAAACCGGAAAGTGACGTAGTTGGAGTATCTAATGGGTTGGAGATATTGACAGAACGTCACCATAAGGAATCTACTTACGCTCTGATCATCATCCTCGCTTTTCATGTGATCAGCGATGAAGCGCACCCCTTCCACCGCCTCCTCCAGGCCGCAGAGACACTGTCGCACCTTCCCCTGCCGATCCCTGAAGCCGTTGACCCCCTCGGGGACGTCGGGGAGCTGCCCTCCGTATTTCTTCACCGTGGCCTGGTTGACGTAGCAGGTGCAAGATTTGGCGCTGTCCCGTAGGAAGAAGCTCCCCGTGGCCCTCTCTTGGTTCTGCCTCTGTTTGCGCAGCCTCTGGCGGGCACAGTTCTGCCGGGGCTGCTTCATGAACAGCAAAGTGGGCAGCTTGTCTAAGAACACCACTTTGACCCACGGCGGCATGGTATGCGTGGTGGGGGATCGGTGGTGTACGTTCAACACGCAGACGCTGGTCACGATGGAGAAGGTCACCAGAACCATGGTGAACATCAAGTACTTGCCGACTAGCGGCACATCGAGCGAGGTGGGTGGCACAATCTTGGAAATCAGCAGCAAGAAGACGGTGAGGGCCAGCAAGACGGAGATGCACAAAGTCATCTTCTCTCCGCAGTCCGAGGGCAGATAGAAGACGAGGATAGCCAGCGATGTGATCAGAATACACGGGATGATGAGATTGATGGTGTAGAACAGAGGTTTGCGGCGGATGATGAAGTCGTAGGTAATATCTACATAGGAAGGGTCATCTGGGTTCTCATTCCTCCTCCCCGGAAGTGCGATAATATCCCATTCACCACTAGGCGTGAAGTCGTCTAGACTCGCCACATCGCTCTTTAACACAAGGTCGATCTCAGTCCGGTCGTAGGTCCACGAGCGAAATTTCATGGTGCAATTCTGCTGGTCGAATGGGAAGTGCTTGACTTCTATTTTACAGGCACTCTTGTAGATGGCCGGAGGCAACCAAAAGATGCTTCCATCGTATGACACAACCGCGTTGGAGTAGAAGGACACCTCATACATGCCGTCGGCACTGCAGAGAAAGAGAAGAAGAGGTTAGAGCAATGGTTCCCAACCCTGTCCTAAAGTACCCCCCCTAACAGGCCATGTTTGCAGGTTTACCTTTATCCTGCACAGGTGCAGTACCCCCCCCCTAACAGGCCATGTTTGCAGGTTTACCTTTATCCTGCACAGGTGCTTCAATCACTTAGGGAACGAGCCTGTTTTTCAGACTCAGTGTTTACAAGTTAAAAACAAGGGCCCAGATTCTCGTACGAGTTACGCCGGCGTATCTCCAGATACGCCGTCGTAACTCTGAGTCTGAGCCGTTGTATCTTGGCGCCTGATTCAAAGAATCAGATACGCCAGAATTTGTATAAGATACGACCAGCGTAAGTCTCTTACGCCGTCGTATCTTAAATGCATATTTACGCTGGCCGCTAGGGGCGTGTACGCTGATTTACGCCTAGAAATATGAAAATAAGCTAGATACGCCAATTCACGAACGTACGCCCGGCCGTCGCATTACAGATACGCCGTTTACGTTAGGCTTTTCCCGGCGTAAAGTTACCCCTGCTATAGGAGGCGTAGATGAGGCGTACCAATGTTAAGTATGGACGTCGGGCCAGCGTCGATTTTTCCGTCGATTACGTTGTTTGCGTAAGTCGTTCGCGAATAGGGCTGTGCGTAATTTACGTTCACGTCGAAAGCATCGGCTTTTTGCGGGTTAATTTGGAGCATGCGCACTGGGATACTTTCACGGACGGCGCATGCGCCGTTCGGAGAAAGCGTCATTTACGTGGGGTCACCATACATTTACATAATACACGCCCACATCTTCCACATTTGAATTAGGCGGGCTTACGCCGGCCTATTTACGCTACGCCGCCGCAACTTTGCTTTGAGAATACTGCACTTGCCTCTCAAAGTTGCGGAGGCGTAACGTAAATAGGATACGTTACGCCCGCCCAAAAATGCGCGCTTTTACGTGAATCCGGGCCAAGTTTTTTTTCTAGAAATTACTTAGAACCCCCAAACATTATATATATATATTTTTTCTAACACCCTAGAGAATAAAATGGCGATCGTTGCAATACATTCTGTCACGCCGTATTTGCGCAGCGGTCTTACAAGCGCACTTTTTTGGGAAAAAAATACTTTTTTAATTAAAAAATAAGACAACAGTAAAGTTATCCCAATTTTTTTTTAAATTGTGAAAGATGATGTTACGCCGAGTAAATTGATACCCAACATGTCACGTTTCAAAAATTGCGTCCGCTCGTGGAATGCCGACAAACTTTTACCCTTTAAAATCTCCATAGGCGACGTTTAAAAAAATCTACAGGTTGCATGTTTTGAGTTACAGAGGGAGGTCTAGAGCTAGAATTATTGCTCTCGCTCTAACGATCGCGGCGATACCTCACATGTGTGGTTTGAACACCGTTTTCATATGCGTGAGCTCGACGGGGCGCTTTTAAAAAAAACAAATGTTCTTATTTATTTTACTTTATTTTATTGATTTTAAAACTGTTTAAAAAAATAAAAATAAAATTGGGTCACTTTTATTCCTATTACAAGGAATGTAAACATCCCTTTGTAATAGAAAAAAGCATGACAGGTCCTCTTATATATATATATATATATATATATATATATATATATATATATATATATATATATATATATATATATATATATATATATATATATAAGATCTGGGGTCAAAAAGACGTCACATCTCATATTTGGACTTAAATGCAATAAAAAATTAAAATAAATTGTCATTTGAAAAAATGACAACAAAAAAATTTCCTTTTTTAAGACGTATAGGCGGAAGTGCCGTTTTGATGTCGCTTCCGCCCTGCAGTGATATGGAGACGGGTGGGGGGGGGGCCATCTTCCCCTCACTCGTCTCCATACACAGCAACAGAGAGGACCGGATTGCCTCCGCTGCTGCCGACGGCTCCTGTAAGCCGATAAAAGTGATCTTGCGCCGTATCCGTCGCAGAGACCACTTTTATCTTTGTAGTGGACCGCCCGCTGAAGAAGAGGATACAGGGGTTATGGTAGCTAACAGAGGACGTAAAACTGTAAAACAGAGGATGTAAAACTGTAAAACAGAGGACGTAAAACATAGGACGTAAAACTGTAAAACAGAGAACGTAAAACAGGATGTAAAACAGAGGACATAAAACTGTAAAACAAACAGAGGACGTAAAACAGGATGTAAAACTGTAAAACAGGACGTAAAACAGAGGACGTAAAACTGTAAAACAGAGGACATAAAACTGTAAAACAAACAGAGGACGTAAAACAGGATGTAAAACTGTAAAACAGGACGTAAAACTGTAAAACAGGACGTAAAACAGAGGACGTAAAACTGTAAAACAGAGGACATAAAACTGTAAAACAAACAGAGGACGTAAAACAGGATGTAAAACAGGACGTAAAACAGAGGACGTAAAACTGTAAAACAGAGGACGTAAAAAAATGTACAACACAGGACGTAAAACTGTAAAACAGAGGACGTAAAACTGTAAAACAGAGGACGTAAAACTGTAAAACAGAGGATGTAAAACAGGACGTAAAACAGAGGACGTAAAACTGTAAAACAGAGGACGTAAAAAAATGTACAACAGAGGACGTAAAACTGTAAAACAGAGGACGTAAAACTGTAAAACAGAGGACGTAAAAAAATGTACAACAGAGGACGTAAAACTGTAAAACAGGACGTAAAACTGTAAAACAGAGGACGTAAAACTGTAAAACAGAGGACGTAAAAAAATGTACAACAGAGGACGTAAAACTGTAAAACAGGACGTAAAACTGTAAAACAGAGGACGTAAAACTGTAAAACAGAGGACGTAAAACAGAGGACGTAAAACTGTAAAACAGAGGATGTAAAACAGAGGACGTAAAACTGTAAAACAGGACGTAAAACAGAGGACGTAAAACAGAGGAAGTAAAACTGTAAAACAGAGGAAGTAAAACTGTAAAACAGAGGACGTAAAACTGCGGCGGGCGGTCCGTAAGTGGAGCGTCAATGGCTTGGTATTTTAGACAGCTATTTTATCTAAGAGAAGTTCGAAAAACATGGCATGTTGGGGGTATTTGAGGACAGGGTTGAGAACCACTGGGTTAGGGCAATAGTTGGTTACCTGCAAAGAGCAATGAACAGTATGCCAACCCAGCCAACCAAAACTCAGATCATACTGTTATAAAATGAGTTCTCATGGAATTTCTCCTTCACGTTAAAAAAAAACATTCCAACTACTTTCATAAATCTTTTACAAATTTATTTAGCTTAATTCTAGACATTGTGAAGATCCTCATGTCAGGCAGAAGCATCGGCATCATGGTATACCATGGAGAAACATTCATGGGCATACAGCTGGCATACCATAGAGAAGCATTCAGGGTCATACAGCTGGCATACCAAGAAGAAACATTCATAGTCCTAAGTTGACAAACCTTGGAGAGACATTCGTGGCCATACAGTTGGCATACCTTCGAGAAACATCCATGGTCATACAACTGGTATACCTTGGGAAACATTCATGGTCATACAGCTGGCGTACCATTGAGAAACATTCATGATGATAAATTGCTGGCATGCCATGGAGAAAGATTTATGGTCATACAGCTGGCAAACCTTGGAGACACATTTATGGTCATACAGCTGGCATAGAAAAATATATTGTCCCAACTGGTATACCTTGAGAAACATTCATGGTCATAGGGCTGGCATACCTTGGACAAATAACCATGGTCATACAACTGGCATACCATGGAGAAAGATTCATGGTCATACAGCTGGCATACCTCAGAGAAACATTTATGGCCATACAGCTGGCATAACATTGAGAAACATTCATGGTAATACAGTTGGCATACCTTCGAGAAACATTAATTGTCACACAACTGGTTTACCTTGGGAGACATTTATGGTGATAAAGTTGGCATACCATGGACAAACATTCATGGTCATATAGCTGGCATACATTAGAGAAATATTCATGGTCATACAGCTGGCATACCATGGATAAACATTTATGGTCATACAAGCTGGCATATCATGGGAAGAAATTCATGGTCATATAGCTGGCATACCATAGAGAAACATTCATGGTTATACAACTGGCATACCATGGGCAAACCTTCCTGGTCACACGGCTGGCATAACATGGGGAGACAGTCATGGTCATTTAGATGGCATACAATGGACAAACATTCATGGTCATACAGTTGGCATACCTTGGAGAAACATTCATGGTCATACAGCTGGCATACCATGGGGAGAGATTCATGGTCATGCAGCTGGCATACAATGGACAAATATTCATGGTCATACAGCTGGTATACCATGGAGAAACATTGATTGTCATACAGCTGGCAAACCAAAGGGAGACATTTATGGTCATTCAGATGGCATACCATGGAGAAACATCCATGGTCATACAGCTGGCATACATTAGAGAAACATTCATTGGCATACAGCTGGCAAAGCAAAGGGAGACATTTATGGTCATTCAGATGGCACACTATTAAGAAACATTCATGGTGATACAGTTGGCATATCTTGGGAAAACATTCATGGTCGGACAGTTGGCATACCTTGGAGAAACATTCATGGTCATAGAGCTGGCATACATTAGAGAAATATTAATTGGCATACCATGGACAAACATTCATGGCCATACAGCTGGCATAACATTCATGGTCATATAAGCTGGCATACCATGGAGAAACATTCATTGTCACACAGCTGGCATAACATGTGAAGACAGTTATTTGCAACATTGTGCAGTGGTTTGGCACAGTTGTTCACTTATCATTAGTTACGTATTATTATTTACCACTACAAATACCCTCCACATTTTTTGTTGATGTCGGATGGTATTCCAGGATTAACCCAGAGTGGAACACATTTTACTCACATCCATTGGAGGATTCACCACGTAAATTTCTTTATTAATTTATGGGCCTAGTGATGAGATTATTGCTCTAAAGTCTTTTTAAGTTTTTTTAGTGTTTTAGCGCCATTACACTTACCATTATTCATATGGTCATACAGATGGCATACCACGGAGAAACAATTATGGTCATAGTGCTGGCATACCATGGACAAATATTCACAGTCATACAGCTGGCATACCGCAAAGAAATGTCTATGGCCAGCTTAAGGTAGGACTCTGCAGGGGACACAATCATGACTCCATGGGGGGCGCACTTACTTGTTGTAGAGGACGACATCAGGTAACCAGATGTGCTTGGAGGGCAAACGCACTTTCTTCATGTTGTCAAACTCGGCTGGGTTCCACGTCAACCGGTAGTCCTCCCATTCCTGAAGTGAAAAAAAACTGAGTTCAATGTCACTGTCTTGAGGAACGTTGTCACATCTGGATGAACTGGGCATATATTATGGACGGCTGTTCTGGACATTTCAAACCTACCAAGCCATCTTAGAGAATAGTCTTTTTTTCAATGATGGGACACTATTCCTCCCACTGACACCAATGATAGAACACTATTCCTCCCACTGACACCAATGATGGGACACTATTCCTCCCACTGACACCAATGATGGGACACTATTCCTCCCACTGACACCAATGATGGGACACTATTCCTCCCACTGACACCAATGATGGGACACTATTCCTCCCACTGACACCAATGATGGGACACTATTCCTCCCACTGACACCAATGATAGAACACTATTCCTCCCACTGACACCAATGATGGGGCACTATTCCTCCCACTGACACCAATGATGGGACACTATTCCTCCCACTGACACCAATGATGGGACACTATTCCTCCCACTGACACCAATGATAGAACACTATTCCTCCCACTGACACCAATGATGGGACACTATTCCTCCCACTGACACCAATGATGGGACACTATTCCTCCCACTGACACCAATGATGGGACACTATTCCTCCCACTGACACCAATGATGGGACACTATTCCTCCCACTGACACCAATGATGGGACACTATTCCTCCCACTGACACCAATGATGGGACACTATTCCTCCCACTAATACCAATGAAGGGACACTATTCCTCCCACTGACACCAATGATGGGACACTATTCCTCCCACTGACACCAATGATGGGGCACTATTCTCCCCCACTGACACCAATGATGGGACACTATTCCTCCCACTGACACCAATGATGGGACACTATTCCTCCCATTGAACCCTAAAAATTTGAAGGACAGTAAACCGGCCCTTTGTTTAGAACAGGGGTCTCAAACTGGTGACCCTCCAGCTGTTGCGGAACTACAAATCCCATCATGCCAGAGGGCCGCCAGTTTGAGACCCCTGGTTTAGAAGGCTTGGAGACCCCTGGTTTAGAAGGTTTGGAGACCCCTGGTTTAGAAGGTTTGGAGACCCCTGGTTTAGAAGGCTTGGAGACCCCTGGTTTAGAAGGTTTGGAGACCCCTGGTTTAGAAGGTTTGGAGACCCCTGGTTTAGAAGGCTTGGAGACCCCTGGTTCAGAAGGCTTGGAGACCCCTGGTTCAGAAGGCTTGGAGACCCCTGGTTCAGAAGGCTTAGAGACCCCTGGTTAAGAAGGCTTAGAGACCCCTGGTTTAGAAGGTTTGGAGACCCCTGGTTTAGACGGTTTGGAGACCCCTGGTTTAGACGGTTTGGAGACCCCTGGTTTAAAAGGCTTGGAGACCCCTGGTTTAGACGGCTTGGAGACCCCTGGTTTAGACGGCTTGGAGACCCCTGGTTCAGAAGGCTTGGAGACCCCTGGTTCAGAAGGCTTGGAGACCCCAGGTTCAGAAGGCTTGGAGACCCCTGGTTTAGAAGGTTTGGAGACCCCTGGTTGAGAAGGCTTGGAGACCCCTGGTTTAGAAGGTTTGGAGACCTCTGGTTTAGATTGTTGGCCAAGTTTTTACTCCAGCCTGGGTACCCTCACTTCCTGTCTTGTTGACACCACAGTCACCGCTGTGAACTGAATCTCCTCTCTGGAGCCAAATGTCCATTTATCCTTCGGAGGGGAAGAAGCTGCTTAGAGGAATTTTAGATCTCGGGAATTAAGTCCTAATCCTCCACATCACAGACTTCAGCCGCCCACCCACCACAATTAAGATGAGTGATAACATGAAAACCTCTATCTTTTTAAACATTACGAAGTACAAAGGGGATTACAAATCCTCTTAAATCAGATTACTAAAGGAATTGTCTGCGGCGCTGAAAAAAAAAAAAAAAAGACTAGAGAGATAAAACGCATCGAGCGATGCTGCCTTCATCGCAGCGCTGGGAGAATTACCAGCCGCACAGAGGACGGTTCACCTTGCAGCGTTGAAGGGCAATTATATAACCGATACAAAGCAAGAGAGCGGGGTTGTCCTCAGGGAGCCGCAAGCACAGGTGACTAATCCTCGCCGCGTCCTGCGGTCACCTTTTTCTGGGACGCAGAGAAACGGCCGTTAAATGGCGGGCCATCTGCAGAGACGGCCAAAGGAAACGTTCTAATAATTCATAATGATTTACAATGAGAGGTTTTACCTGAGTCAGCCACACGTTGGTCGTCATTATCTGCTCCCGCTCGTGCTGGAAGGAAAAGAGAATCCGATTACGTAAATTCATCCACATCATTGTCAATAAAAAAAATACATCAGGAGCAATTAAGGATCACATTTCCCTGTATTTGGCTTTGGGGGCTTCATGGAGAAATGGGTACAGTGACGGGTCCTATCGTTTTTATACGAACCCATTCGTGACCAGAAGCTTGGATTTCCAGGACGGTTAACCCAACAATCCCTTTAACTCATAAGTCCGTTTGACTTCGGGGGTTCGAGGACTACGTACATGCACAGGTGCGCATTCCTAGTTCTGCGCTGCGGTGTTAAGACAGCTCCACCCTCTTTCATTTTCTTGAACTTCCCAGTTACGTCCTCCAAGCTCGTAAATTGGTAGCCACTCGGTGAATGGCCCAGGAGATCCTTTTACTGGCTTGGAAGGAGGTTATGGGGCTCATAGGCCATCCACAGCAAGCACCTTTGGCCCAGATTTGTTAGAGTTGAAAGAAATCAAGGTTGGCTTGAACCAATTGGCTCATCTTTACCAGTATATCACCCAAAGAGGGCCACAAAGCTTCTCCAACCAAGGATGGCTTGAACCAATTGGCTCATCTTTACCAGTATATCACCCAAAGAGGGCCACAAAGCTTCTCCAACCAAGGTTCGCTTGAACCCGTTGGCTTATCTCTACCATTATATCACCAAAGGCCCAAAGAGGGCCACAAAGCTTCTACTCATGGATGGCTTGAACCAATTGGCTCCTCTTTACCAGTATATCGTCAAAGGCCCAAAGAAGGCTTCTCCTACCAAGACTGGCTTGAACCAGTTGTCTCACCTCTATCGTCAAAGGCCTGAAGAGGGCCAAGAAGCTTTTCCAATCCAGGTTTGGATTGAAGCAATTACCTCAACTCTACCATCACTCAAAAAGGGGCAAAGAAGTTTCTCAAACCAAGACTGGCTTGAACCAGTTGGCTTATCTCTACCAGTATATAACCTTTGCCCAAAGGAGGACCAATAAGCTTCTCCAACCAAGGTTGGCTTGAACCAGCTGGCTTATCTCTAACAGTATATCACCAAAGGCCCAAAGAGGGCCAAGAAGATTCTAATCAAGGGTGGCTTGAAACAATTGGCTCCTCTTTACCAGTATATCGTCAAAGGCCCAAAGAGGGCTTCTCCTACCAAGACTGGCTTGAACCAATTGTCTCACCTCTTTAAGTATATCGTCAAAGGCCTGAAGAGGGCCAAGAAGGTTTTCCAATCAAGGTTGGATTGAAGCAATTACCTCAACTCTATCAGGATATCACCATCACTCAAAGAGGGTCAATAAGTTTCTCCAACCAAGACTGGCTTGAACCAGTTGGCTTATCTCTACCAGTATATAACCTTTGCCCAAAGAGAGTCAAGAAGCTTCTCCAACCAAGATTGGCTTGAACCAGTTGGCTTATCTCTACCATTATATCACCAAAGGCCCAAAGAGGGCCAAGAAGCTTCTACTCATGGATGGCTTGAACCAATTGGCTCCACTTTACCAGTATATCGTCAAAGGCCCAAAGAGGGCTTCTCCTACCAAGACTGGCTTGAACCAATTTTCTCACCTGTAGGGTGCCCTACAAAAGAGTCTGACACACCATAATGGATTAGGGCACCCTATAAAGGAGTAAGTCACCCGATAAAAGAGTCTGGCACCCTATAAAGTCTTTTTTATAGGGTGCCCTACTCCTTTATAGGGTGTCAGGCTCTTTTAAAGGGAGCCCTATAGAAGAGTCTGGCTCACTATGAAGCAGTAAGTCACCCTATAAAAGACTTGATAAAGTGTGCCAGACTCTTTATAGGGCTCCCTAATCCATTATGGTGTGTCAGACTCTTTTGTAGGGCACCCTATAAAAGGAGTAAAACACCCTATAAAAAGAGCCATGCACCCTATAAAAGAGTCGGGTACCATAAAAAGAAGTAGGGCACCCTGTAAAAGTGTCTGGCCCCCTATAAAAGAGCATGACACCCTATAAAAGAGTAGGGCACCCTGTAAAAGAGCAGGGAACCCTATAAAGGAGTAGGGCACCCTAAAAAGGAGTAGGGCACCCTAAAAAGGAGCATGACACCCTATAAAAGGAGTAGGGCACCCTAAAAATGAGTATGGCACCATAAAAAGGAGTAGGGCACCCTACAAAAGAGCCTGACACCCTATAAGAGGAGTAGGGCACCCTATAAAAGGAGTAGGGCACCATAAAAAGGAGTAGGGCACCCTGTAAAAGTGTATGGCACCCTATAAAAGAGAACATGACACCCTATAAAGGAGTAGGGCACCCTGTAAAAGGAGTAGGGCACCCTGTAAAAGGAGTAGGGCACCTTGTAAAAGTGTCTGGCACCCTATAAAAAGTGTCTGGCACCCTATAAAAAGAGAGCATGACACACTAGAAAGGAGTAGGGCACCCTGTAAAAGTGTCTGGCACCCTATAAAAGAGCAGGGAACCCTATAAAGGAGTAGGGCGCCCTAAAAAGGAGTAGGGCACCCTGTAAAAGTGTCTGGCACCCTATAAAAGAGAATGACACCCTATAAAAGGAGTAGGGCACCCTAAAAATGAGTATGGCACCATAAAAAGGAGTAGGGCACCCTACAAAAGAGCCCGACACCCTATAAAAGGAGTAGGGCACCCTGTAAAAGTGTCTGGCACCCTATAAAAGAGCAGGGCACCCTAAAAAAGTAGTAGGACACCCAAAAAAGGAGTAAGGCACCCTGTAAAAGTGTCTTGCACCCTATAAATGAGCATGACACCATATAAAAGGAGTAGGGCACCCTAAAAATGAGTATGGCACCATAAAAAGAAGTAGGGCACCCTACAAAAGAGCCTGACACCCTATAAAATAGTAGGGCACCCTATAAAAGGAGTAGGGCACCCTGTAAAAGTGTCTGGCACCCTATAAAAGAGCCTGACACCCTATAAAAGAGTAGGGCACCCTATTATCGAGTCTTTTATAGGGCGACTTTTATAGACTTTTTATAGGGTGTCTTACTCTTTTATAGGGTGCCAGACACTTTTACAGGGTGCCCTACTCCGTTTTATGGTGCCCTAGTTTGCCAACTTCCCTTAGCGCCCTCCAACCCCTAAAACCCACCCGGTGGATCTGACTTACCACGCTGATGAGCTGGGCCAGGGACACCATCAGCTGCACGGTGACCTGTTCGGAGCCGTTGGTGGCGGGCCGGATGAGCTTGTTGTAGCGGCCTGAACTCAGCAGGTATTCCACCAGACGTTCCTCGGTGTCGGTGCCAAGGCATTCTGTAAGACATAAAAAGGTTTGATCGTCAGCTCTGCGACCGCCGGCACTGGGGGAGGGTACATGAGCGGCAGGGCAGGGGGGCGCACTACAAACATTCCGCAGACACAGCCGGATCAGTGAGAAGAGGTGCGGAAGGGGCACCGTGCCCTTCCCGCAGTTTAGAGTAACAGAGGAGGTCTAGCGCTAGAATTATTGCTCTCGCTCCAACGATCGCGTCGATACCTCGCATGTGCGGTGCGAACACTGTTTACATATGTGCTGTGATTTACGTATGCGTTCGCGTCTGCGGTGACGCTTCAATTTTATGTTTTATACTGCGCCTTTAATTTTGTATGAGATTACCGGATCTCTGTGCTTCTCTATACAATGCAGGCAGATCATGGCTGGTGGGAGGGGCTGGCAGGGGGCTGTGCATAGCTTCCCGATTACATCCCAGCACCCGGCCTCAGTACTCCACTCAAGAGCCCGCAGTCCGGATGCAAGCAGTGGGAGGAGTTATGCAAACATCAAACTGGGTGGGTGTCAGTCAGGAAGAGTGGGCGTTCCTAGGCAGGCTGTATTTGCATAGGTAACGCCCACACGTGACACTGAGCCCCCATGATTGATAGAACTGAGGTCCAACTAATGAAAGGGGTGGGGCATGGCACAGTGGGAGGAGTTATGCAAATATCAAACTGGGCAGGTAACAGTCTGGAGGAGTGGGCGTACTTAGGCAGGCTGTATTTGCATAGGTAACACCCACATGATTGAAAGAACTGAAGACAAATGAATAAAAGGGGTGGGGCCAGGGGGCAGTGGGAGGGGTTATGTAAATATTACAATGCCTTGATGGGACAGTCAGTGGGCATTCCTAGGCAGGCTGTATTTGCATAGGTAACACCCACACGTGACACTGAGCCCCCATGATTGATAGAACTGAAGACAAATTAATAAAAGGGGTGGGGGCAGTGGGAGGGGTTATGCAAATATTACAATGCCTTGATGGGGCAGTCAGTGGGCGTTCCTAGGCAGGCTGTATTTGCATAGGTAACACCCACACGTGATACTGAGCCCCCATGATTGATAGAACTGAGGTCCAACTAATGAAAGGGGTGGGGCATGGAACAGTGGGAGGAGTTATGCACATATCAAACTGGGCGGGTGACAGTCTGGAGAAGTGGGCGTTCCTAGGCAGGCTGTATTTGCATAGGTAATGCCCACATGTGATGCTGAGCCTCCATGATTAATAGAACTGAAGACTAATTAACAAAAAGGGGTGGGGCCAGGAAGCAGTGGGAGGGGTTATGCAAATATCAAACTGGGCGGGTGTCAGTCTGGAGGACCAGCACTGGAAAGGAGTCCCGACCGGCACTGAAAGGAGACCCGACCACCACTGGAAAGGACTCCCGACCAGCACTGGAAAGGACTCCCGACCACCACTGGAAAGGACTCCCGACCACCACTGGAAAGGACTCCCGACCACCACTGGAAAGGACTCCCGACCACCACTGGAAAGGACTCCCGACCAGCACTGGAAAGGACTCCCGACCACCACTGAAAAGGAGTCCCGACCACCACTGAAAAGGAGTCCCGACCAGCACTGGAAAGGACTCCCGACCAGCACTGGAAAGGACTCCCGACCAGCACTGGAAAGGACTCCCGACCACCACTGGAAAGGACTCCCGACCACCACTGAAAAGGAGTCCCGACCAGCACTGAAAGGACTCCCGACCAGCACTGAAAGGACTCCCGACCAGCACTGAAAAGGAGTCCCGACCAGCACTGAAAAGGAGTCCCGACCAGCACTGAAAAGGAGTCCCGACCAGCACTGAAAAGGACTCCCGACCAGCACTGAAAGGACTCCCGACCAGCACTGAAAGGACTCCCGACCAGCACTGAAAAGGAGTCCCGACCAGCACTGAAAAGGAGTCCCGACCAGCACTGAAAAGGAGTCCCGACCAGCACTGAAAAGGAGTCCCGACCAGCACTGGAAAGGAGTCCCGACCAGCACTGGAAAGGAGTCCCGACCAGCACTGAAAAGGAGTCCCGACCAGCACTGAAAAGGAGTCCCGACCAGCACTGGAAAGGAGTCCCGACCAGCACTGAAAGGACTCCCGACCAGCACTGAAAAGGACTCCCGACCAGCACTGGAAAGGACTCCCGACCACCACTGAAAAGGACTCCCGACCAGCACTGAAAGGACTCCCGACCAGCACTGAAAGGACTCCCGACCAGCACTGAAAGGACTCCCGACCAGCACTGAAAGGACTCCCGACCAGCACTGAAAAGGAGTCCCGACCAGCACTGAAAAGGAGTCCCGACCAGCACTGAAAAGGAGTCCCGACCAGCACTGAAAAGGAGTCCCGACCAGCACTGAAAAGGAGTCCCGACCAGCACTGAAAAGGAGTCCCGACCAGCACTGGAAAGGAGTCCCGACCAGCACTGGAAAGGAGTCCCGACCAGCACTGAAAGGACTCCCGACCAGCACTGAAAAGGAGTCCCGACCAGCACTGAAAAGGAGTCCCGACCAGCACTGAAAAGGAGTCCCGACCAGCACTGGAAAGGAGTCCCGACCAGCACTGGAAAGGAGTCCCGACCAGCACTGGAAAGGACTCCCGACCAGCACTGGAAAGGAGTCCCGACCAGCACTGAAAGGACTCCCGACCAGCACTGAAAAGGAGTCC
Organism: Rana temporaria; assembly: GCF_905171775.1. Taxonomy (NCBI): domain Eukaryota; kingdom Metazoa; phylum Chordata; class Amphibia; order Anura; family Ranidae; genus Rana; species Rana temporaria. Next base: position 118,122,137 of record NC_053501.1, read on the forward strand.
CGACCAGCACTGAAAGGACTCCCGACCAGCACTGAAAAGGAGTCCCGACCAGCACTGAAAAGGAGTCCCGACCAGCACTGAAAAGGAGTCCCGACCAGCACTGGAAAGGAGTCCCGACCAGCACTGGAAAGGAGTCCCGACCAGCACTGGAAAGGAGTCCCGACCAGCACTGGAAAGGAGTCCCGACCAGCACTGAAAAGGAGTCCCGACCAGCACTGGAAAGGAGTCCCGACCAGCACTGGAAAGGAGTCCCGACCAGCACTGAAAAGGAGTCCCGACCAGCACTGGTAAGGAGTCCCGACCAGCACTGAAAAGGAGTCCCGACCAGCACTGAAAAAGGACTCCCGACCAGCACTGAAAAAGGAGTCCCGACCAGCACTGAAAAGGAGTCCCGACCAGCACTGAAAGGAGTCCCGACCAGCACTGAAAGGAGTCCCGACCAGCACTGAAAGGAGTCCCGACCAGCACTGAAAAGGAGTCCCGACCAGCACTGAAAAGGAGTCCCGACCAGCACTGGAAAGGAGTCCCGACCAGCACTGAAAGGATAACCGACCAGCACTGAAAGGATAACCGACCAGCACTGAAAGGATAACCGACCAGCACTGAAAGAATAACCGACCAGCACTGAAAAGGAGTCCCGACCAGCACTGAAAAGGAGTCCCGACCAGCACTGAAAGGAGTCCCGGCCAGCACTGAAAAGGAGTCCCGACCAGCACTGGAAAGGAGTCCCGACCAGCACTGAAAGGATAACCGACCAGCACTGAAAGGATAACCGACCAGCACTGAAAGGATAACCGACCAGCACTGAAAGAATAACCGACCAGCACTGAAAAGGAGTCCCGACCAGCACTGAAAAGGAGTCCCGACCCGCACTGGAAAGGAGTCCCGACCAGCACTGGAAAGGAGTCCCGACCAGCACTGGAAAGGACTCCCGACCAGCACTGGAAAGGAGTCCCGACCAGCACTGAAAAGGAGTCCCGACCAGCACTGAAAAGGAGTGCCGACCAGCACTGAAAAGGAGTCCCGACCAGCACTGAAAAGGAGTCCCGACCAGCACTGAAAAGGAGTCCCGACCAGCACTGAAAAGGAGTCCCGACCAGCACTGGAAAGGAGTCCCGACCAGCACTGGAAAGGACTCCCGACCAGCACTGAAAGGACTCCCGACCAGCACTGGAAAGGAGTCCCGACCAGCACTGAAAAGGAGTCCCGACCAGCACTGGAAAGGAGTCCCGACCAGCACTGAAAAGGAGTCCCGACCAGCACTGAAAAGGAGTCCCGACCAGCACTGAAAAGGAGTCCCGACCAGCACTGAAAAGGAGTCCCGACCAGCACTGGAAAGGAGTCCCGACCAGCACTGAAAGGAGTCCCGACCAGCACTGAAAAGGAGTCCCGACCAGCACTGAAAAGGAGTCCCGACCAGCACTGAAAAGGAGTCCCGACCAGCACTGAAAAGGAGTCCCGACCAGCACTGGAAAGGAGTCCCGACCAGCACTGGAAAGGAGTCCCGACCAGCACTGAAAAGGAGTCCCGACCCGCACTGGAAAGGAGTCCCGACCCGCACTGGAAAGGAGTCCCGACCAGCACTGGAAAGGAGTCCCGACCAGCACTGGAAAGGAGTCCCGACCAGCACTGAAAAGGAGTCCCGACCCGCACTGGAAAGGAGTCCCGACCCGCACTGGAAAGGAGTCCCGACCAGCACTGGAAAGGAGTCCCGACCAGCACTGGAAAGGAGTCCCGACCAGCACTGGAAAGGAGTCCCGACCAGCACTGAAAAGGAGTCCCGACCAGCACTGGAAAGGACTCCCGACCAGCACTGGAAAGGAGTCCCGACCAGCACTGAAAAGGAGTCCCGACCAGCACTGAAAAGGAGTCCCGACCAGCACTGAAAAGGAGTCCCGACCAGCACTGAAAAGGAGTCCCGACCAGCACTGAAAAGGAGTCCCGACCAGCACTGGAAAGGAGTCCCGACCAGCACTGAAAAGGAGTCCCGACCAGCACTGAAAAGGAGTCCCGACCAGCACTGAAAAGGAGTCCCGACCAGCACTGGAAAGGAGTCCCGACCAGCACTGAAAGGACTCCCGACCAGCACTGAAAAGGAGTCCCGACCAGCACTGAAAGGACTCCCGACCAGCACTGAAAAGGAGTCCCGACCAGCACTGGAAAGGAGTCCCGACCAGCACTGAAAAGGAGTCCCGACCAGCACTGAAAAGGAGTCCCGACCAGCACTGAAAAGGAGTCCCGACCAGCACTGGAAAGGAGTCCCGACCAGCACTGAAAAGGAGTCCCGACCAGCACTGAAAAGGAGTCCCGACCAGCACTGAAAAGGAGTCCCGACCAGCACTGAAAAGGAGTCCCGACCAGCACTGAAAAGGAGTCCCGACCAGCACTGGAAAGGAGTCCCGACCAGCACTGGAAAGGAGTCCCGACCAGCACTGAAAGGACTCCCGACCAGCACTGAAAAGGAGTCCCGACCAGCACTGAAAAGGAGTCCCGACCAGCACTGAAAAGGAGTCCCGACCAGCACTGGAAAGGAGTCCCGACCAGCACTGGAAAGGAGTCCCGACCAGCACTGGAAAGGACTCCCGACCAGCACTGGAAAGGAGTCCCGACCAGCACTGAAAGGACTCCCGACCAGCACTGAAAAGGAGTCCCGACCAGCACTGAAAGGACTCCCGACCAGCACTGAAAAGGAGTCCCGACCAGCACTGAAAAGGAGTCCCGACCAGCACTGAAAAGGAGTCCCGACCAGCACTGGAAAGGAGTCCCGACCAGCACTGGAAAGGAGTCCCGACCAGCACTGGAAAGGAGTCCCGACCAGCACTGGAAAGGAGTCCCGACCAGCACTGAAAAGGAGTCCCGACCAGCACTGGAAAGGAGTCCCGACCAGCACTGGAAAGGAGTCCCGACCAGCACTGAAAAGGAGTCCCGACCAGCACTGGTAAGGAGTCCCGACCAGCACTGAAAAGGAGTCCCGACCAGCACTGAAAAAGGACTCCCGACCAGCACTGAAAAAGGAGTCCCGACCAGCACTGAAAAGGAGTCCCGACCAGCACTGAAAGGAGTCCCGACCAGCACTGAAAGGAGTCCCGACCAGCACTGAAAGGAGTCCCGACCAGCACTGAAAAGGAGTCCCGACCAGCACTGAAAAGGAGTCCCGACCAGCACTGGAAAGGAGTCCCGACCAGCACTGAAAGGATAACCGACCAGCACTGAAAGGATAACCGACCAGCACTGAAAGGATAACCGACCAGCACTGAAAGAATAACCGACCAGCACTGAAAAGGAGTCCCGACCAGCACTGAAAAGGAGTCCCGACCAGCACTGAAAGGAGTCCCGGCCAGCACTGAAAAGGAGTCCCGACCAGCACTGGAAAGGAGTCCCGACCAGCACTGAAAGGATAACCGACCAGCACTGAAAGGATAACCGACCAGCACTGAAAGGATAACCGACCAGCACTGAAAGAATAACCGACCAGCACTGAAAAGGAGTCCCGACCAGCACTGAAAAGGAGTCCCGACCCGCACTGGAAAGGAGTCCCGACCAGCACTGGAAAGGAGTCCCGACCAGCACTGGAAAGGACTCCCGACCAGCACTGGAAAGGAGTCCCGACCAGCACTGAAAAGGAGTCCCGACCAGCACTGAAAAGGAGTGCCGACCAGCACTGAAAAGGAGTCCCGACCAGCACTGAAAAGGAGTCCCGACCAGCACTGAAAAGGAGTCCCGACCAGCACTGAAAAGGAGTCCCGACCAGCACTGGAAAGGAGTCCCGACCAGCACTGGAAAGGACTCCCGACCAGCACTGAAAGGACTCCCGACCAGCACTGGAAAGGAGTCCCGACCAGCACTGAAAAGGAGTCCCGACCAGCACTGGAAAGGAGTCCCGACCAGCACTGAAAAGGAGTCCCGACCAGCACTGAAAAGGAGTCCCGACCAGCACTGAAAAGGAGTCCCGACCAGCACTGAAAAGGAGTCCCGACCAGCACTGGAAAGGAGTCCCGACCAGCACTGAAAGGAGTCCCGACCAGCACTGAAAAGGAGTCCCGACCAGCACTGAAAAGGAGTCCCGACCAGCACTGAAAAGGAGTCCCGACCAGCACTGAAAAGGAGTCCCGACCAGCACTGGAAAGGAGTCCCGACCAGCACTGGAAAGGAGTCCCGACCAGCACTGAAAAGGAGTCCCGACCCGCACTGGAAAGGAGTCCCGACCCGCACTGGAAAGGAGTCCCGACCAGCACTGGAAAGGAGTCCCGACCAGCACTGGAAAGGAGTCCCGACCAGCACTGGAAAGGAGTCCCGACCAGCACTGAAAGGAGTCCCGACCCGCACTGGAAAGGAGTCCCGACCCGCACTGGAAAGGAGTCCCGACCAGCACTGGAAAGGAGTCCCGACCAGCACTGGAAAGGAGTCCCGACCAGCACTGGAAAGGAGTCCCGACCAGCACTGAAAAGGAGTCCCGACCAGCACTGGAAAGGACTCCCGACCAGCACTGGAAAGGAGTCCCGACCAGCACTGAAAAGGAGTCCCGACCAGCACTGAAAAGGAGTCCCGACCAGCACTGAAAAGGAGTCCCGACCAGCACTGAAAAGGAGTCCCGACCAGCACTGAAAAGGAGTCCCGACCAGCACTGGAAAGGAGTCCCGACCAGCACTGAAAAGGAGTCCCGACCAGCACTGAAAAGGAGTCCCGACCAGCACTGAAAAGGAGTCCCGACCAGCACTGGAAAGGAGTCCCGACCAGCACTGAAAGGACTCCCGACCAGCACTGAAAAGGAGTCCCGACCAGCACTGAAAGGACTCCCGACCAGCACTGAAAAGGAGTCCCGACCAGCACTGGAAAGGAGTCCCGACCAGCACTGAAAAGGAGTCCCGACCAGCACTGAAAAGGAGTCCCGACCAGCACTGAAAAGGAGTCCCGACCAGCACTGGAAAGGAGTCCCGACCAGCACTGAAAAGGAGTCCCGACCAGCACTGAAAAGGAGTCCCGACCAGCACTGAAAAGGAGTCCCGACCAGCACTGGAAAGGAGTCCCGACCAGCACTGAAAGGACTCCCGACCAGCACTGAAAAGGAGGCCCGACCAGCACTGAAAGGACTCCCGACCAGCACTGAAAAGGAGTCCCGACCAGCACTGGAAAGGAGTCCCGACCAGCACTGAAAAGGAGTCCCGACCAGCACTGAAAAGGAGTCCCGACCAGCACTGAAAAGGAGTCCCGACCAGCACTGAAAAGGAGTCCCGACCAGCACTGAAAAGGAGTCCCGACCAGCACTGAAAAGGAGTCCCGACCAGCACTGAAAAGGAGTCCCGACCAGCACTGAAAAGGAGTCCCGACCCGCACTGGAAAGGAGTCCCGACCAGCACTGGAAAGGAGTCCCGACCAGCACTGGAAAGGACTCCCGACCAGCACTGGAAAGGAGTCCCGACCAGCACTGAAAAGGAGTCCCGACCAGCACTGAAAAGGAGTCCCGACCAGCACTGAAAAGGAGTCCCGACCAGCACTGAAAAGGAGTCCCGACCAGCACTGAAAGGAGTCCCGACCAGCACTGAAAAGGAGTCCCGACCAGCACTGAAAAGGAGTCCCGACCAGCACTGAAAAGGAGTCCCGACCAGCACTGAAAAGGAGTCCCGACCAGCACTGAAAAGGAGTCCCGACCAGCACTGGAAAGGAGACCCGACCAGCACTGAAAAGGAGTCCCGACCAGCACTGAAAAGGAGTCCCGACCAGCACTGAAAAGGAGTCCCGACCAGCACTGAAAAGGAGTCCCGACCAGCACTGGAAAGGAGTCCCGACCAGCACTGAAAGGACTCCCGACCAGCACTGAAAAGGAGTCCCGACCAGCACTGAAAGGACTCCCGACCAGCACTGAAAAGGAGTCCCGACCAGCACTGAAAAGGAGTCCCGACCAGCACTGAAAAGGAGTCCCGACCAGCACTGAAAAGGAGTCCCGACCAGCACTGAAAAGGAGTCCCGACCAGCACTGGAAAGGAGTCCCGACCAGCACTGAAAAGGAGTCCCGACCAGCACTGAAAAGGAGTCCCGACCAGCACTGGAAAGGAGTCCCGACCAGCACTGAAAAGGAGTCCCGACCAGCACTGAAAAGGAGTCCCGACCAGCACTGAAAAGGAGTCCCGACCAGCACTGAAAAGGAGTCCCGACCAGCACTGGAAAGGAGTCCCGACCAGCACTGAAAAGGAGTCCCGACCAGCACTGAAAAGGAGTCCCGACCAGCACTGAAAAGGAGTCCCGACCCGCACTGGAAAGGAGTCCCGACCAGCACTGGAAAGGAGTCCCGACCAGCACTGAAAAGGAGTCCCGACCAGCACTGAAAAGGAGTCCCGACCAGCACTGAAAAGGAGTCCCGACCAGCACTGAAAAGGAGTCCCGACCAGCACTGAAAAGGAGTCCCGACCAGCACTGAAAAGGAGTCCCGACCAGCACTGAAAAGGAGTCCCGACCAGCACTGAAAAGGAGTCCCGACCAGCACTGAAAAGGAGTCCCGACCAGCACTGAAAAGGAGTCCCGACCAGCACTGAAAAGGAGTCCCGACCAGCACTGAAAAAGGAGTCCCGACCAGCACTGAAAAGGAGTCCCGACCAGCACTGAAAAGGAGTCCCGACCAGCACTGAAAAGGAGTCCCGACCAGGAAAGGAAATAAATAAGCTCCCCCGACACGCGCCGCGCGGAGGAGACGCGCCCGGTTGCACTTGTAGGCGTGAACCAATCCTCACTCCTCGCTGGCCTTTTTTCTCTCTCGGGTTCTCAGGGGGCCCCTAGAAACTAAAATTGTCTAGAACGCAGCTTTATAAACAGGTAACAAAATAATCAATACGCCTTTGTCAGCGCATTTCGCGGCTCATCTAAGCGATGCGCGCAAATCCGATTGCGCTCTCCCTCGAGGATCTCCCCTTCCAGCAATTATGGAAATCCGGGTGGAAAAACGTTACAATGTATCTTATATCGTATTACGTGTATTCCCCTCCCCTCCCCCTCCGATTAGGTTTTTCTTATGCCGACGCCATCGTTCTTCTGTGCACACGAGCAACGCGCGCCTTTTGTCACGTGACACCCCCCCCCCCCCCTCTGTGACACGGAGCGACGTCAGGCAGCAAGACGCCAGAGCCCGCGTGTGGCGGGGGTATGTATGATACGGACAGATAATGCACATGATACGTAGAGGCCATAAATTATACACACGCTGCAGCTCCTTCTACAAGGCTGAGCTAAGCCAGTGTGACAGTGCCAGCCAATCGCCGCCGCCGCGCCAAAGTGCTTCTCCGAGGCCTTTGGAGTTTTTATTTTTCCTTTTCGACCTCCCAATTTACTGAAGGCCCTTCGCTCCTCTCTCCGCTCGCCCTCTTCTCCCTGCTCATTACTCTCTCGGGCTTTCAATTACATCATTGACCTTCCCCCTCCCCCACCTCGCCCCCCGCCGAACAACCTGCTGCAATTTGCCCGTCACGTCTGCTGGTGATAACAACTCGGCCCTGTTAATGGAAATCGGCGTGAGAGATCTACGGCTTCTCCGCCTCGCGCCGCCTCCCAGTAATTGTGCGATTAGGACGTGTCAAATGGCCGTTAGTGACCTCGCGCTAAAGCGGTGGAGCCGGCGAAAAAAAAAAAAAAATCCCAGTTTGTTATTGTACCGAGAATGCTTTCCGCTCCTCGGGGGCAAACGCTGGATTAAACGTCAGATAAAAGTCTATAGTATGAATATAATGTGGGCGATTCCCCTTTAAGAAGACCGACCTACAATGGTGGACTTGCTATGGTCACGGTGGTCAGATCAGGTCTGTTGGTGGGTCAGGGAATAGGAGCGCCTAGTAAAAAACAGAGCTATAAAAATATTTCTACAGCCAACACGTTTCGGGGGAAAGCCCCCTGCTTCAAAGCACTGGGGAACCAGACGGCCACTCCCATGAGGAGCTCAACGAAAATGAACCTTCTATTCATTGGTGTCCATTATCACAAAGTCAGAGCAAATCTGTATTATGAATAGACTGTGGGTGATTTTCCTTTAAGAAGACCGACCTACAATGGTGGACTGGCTTTGTCCATTCTCATAAAGTCTATATTAAGAATATACCGTGGGTGATTCTCCTTTAAGAGGACCAACTAGAAATGGCGGACTAGCTATGGGCCCAAGGCTGCTGGCCATGGTGTCCAGATCAGGTCTGTTGGTGGGTCTGGGAATAGGAGCGCCTAGTAAA